>NW_024350926.1:2902763-2973277 GCF_902729225.1 Pteropus medius | reverse complement strand
AGAAAGAAAGAAAGAAAGAAAGAAAGAAAGAAAGAAAGAAAGAAAGAAAGAAAGAAAGAAAGAAAGAAAGAAAGAAAGAAAGAAAGAAAGAAAGAAAGAAAGAAAGAAAGAAAGAAAGAAAGAAAAGAAAATAATAGGTCTTTCCTCAAGTCAAAATCAAATTTATCAGTGGCAATAGAACAAAACAACCGAGAAACCAAATTTGCAAACTAGATCTTAAGAGATAGTGGAGCCAAATATGTATTAATATACTTACATACATATAATAATAATTATTATTAAAATACTTAAAAATATGGCAGATAAGTCATTCAGGCTAGGTTGATGATATTAATGTATCTATCTGCAATTAGTGATTGTGCCTTGAGGAACTAATGGGGCTGTACTTAAAATATTTATTTCATTTCAGAAACATGCTTAATTTAAAAGAGTGGTTTCTTAATGAATGACATTTTATATGGGCTTCAAAGATCGTGTGTTTGCGCATGTGTATGTGTGTATGTGTGTTACTATGACCAGAGACAAAAGACAAAATATATTTATAGTTATAATATATATACTATTTAGAAATATGAACACACAAAAAAATAATCTTACTTTCTAATTGGGATAAATAATGAAACGCTCATTATGTGTTTTTGACACAGACTTTGAACAGCGTCATTCTCCTGTCTTAAATAAATGCAAGCCTTTCACTCCTCTCGTGCCAGCTTTTGCACAATCAAATCTTCATTTTAAGATGATTTCAGTTTATTCAAACCTGAAGCAAATGGAATTAGTTAGGAAAACTGAATTTAGAAGTAAAGTCTCTTTCCTCCAGACTGATAAGTTTATATTAGCGGATTAATATTAGCGGAATCCCGATTTTTTAAGTGGAGAATAGCCCCCTGAAGAGATGGCAGGAGAATAAACCCAGAAAATCTCAGTCAGAGCCACTTGATATTATTTTCTTCAATTAAAGGCTAAAATGGAATCTCTAAAATAATGGGTGTTAAGAACGAAAACATGTATATAGAAGAGCTTAAAGCACATAGACTAATTTGCAGAACGTAATAAATAAGACTAATAAAATTGTAGCTTTATGGATGCATGCAATGTAAGGGAAGTAAATGCATTAAAATTAAAATCTTAGAAATGAGCTTCCTGAACTGGTAAATGTGCTGTTCAAAGAAAAATATATCAAAGGCATACTTCTCTACATGATTAAGATTCTTTACAATTAAAAACCTCTGTCTTGAAATATTGTTCAACTTCAAAGGCACTGTTAGTCAGGAAATCCCCCTGGACTCCTTGGTGACACTTCTCATCTTTTTCAGTAATAGGAAATTACAATACCAAAATACAGCAGAGCCCACACATCTGTTAGCCACTTTTGCTGTAGGTGCTCAATTGATGCAAGATGTGCCTGCTGAAGCATGGGGGAGGGACACAATGCCAATGAATGCAACCTGCAAACTGAAGTACCAGCTCCAGAGATAAAATGGTAAAGGAGAGGAAGAAAAATGAGATAGCCAATTTGAACCCATTTTCAAGTTTATGTGTATATGTGAGTGTGTCTGTGTATGTGTGTATTTTGTCTGAGGACAAAGATACTAAATAAATATTGGCTAACTAATCTATTTTTAGTTTGCAAACAGGGATCCCTCTTGAGTGACAGAATTGAAAGAGTCACCTATAAGTCAGAAGTAGCTTTTCTGTTAATGTAATCAGGATCAAAATATTCAGCCATTTACTTAATTTTTTTTCAATATGTGTGAAGATATAAACTAATTAAATGTATTGAGAAAAGCATAACAATCTTTCAATGACACCTTCATCATCGAACATGCAAAGTAGCTTCTATTTACTGGCTATATCCTCTGTTCCAGACACTGCGGCAAGCGCTTCATGGAATTCTAGCAATAACTCTACATAATAGCTATTAATATGCCATTTACAGATTAAAACATTAAGTCCTTAGAGTGAATTGGTAGCAGATCTGGGTTTTACTCAGGGTGTGTGTCTGACCTGAAAGTATATTTGTTCAGCTATGCAAGGAATTTTCAATGGCTCATCCCCTCATCAAAGATAATAATAACATTATCTAGAAACTTGTGAGAAATGCAAATTTTCAGGCCCTACCCCACATCTACTGAATCAGAAATCCGAAGGTAGGGCTCAGCAATCTCTTTTTTAACAAGTCCGTCAGGTAAGTCTGATGTCAGCTCAAACTTGAAAATCACTGCTTTATTCTATGCTACCTTTGATATACACTATCATGTTATGATTGATTATGACAAAGATTCTTTGCTTGACTAAACTTTATTTTAGTCATGCTCCCAAATCTTATCCATCTGTACATTTCCCTGCAAAATCTGGTTTCAGCAAGAACTCTACTAAGTCAGTTTAATCAGCACCCTCCATCCTCAATATCTGAACACCTATGATATGTGATCAGGTTCCTTACCCTTCACCATCCCCAGGTGATGTCTGATCACTCTAGCCTGTCTTAGGCCAAGAATCCTGTTAGGTCAGTTTACCCAGAAGCCCCTTTATTCCTGATATTTCCTCACAGTGATTTTCCATCCACTTGACCTCTACCTATTCTTTAACTGTAAATTCCCACTTGTTCATCTATATTTGGAGTTGAGCCCCATCTCTCCTCCATCCTGTACAATTCATCATGGGGGCCCCTGTACCTATCTTGATGGTCCTGAATGAAGTCAGCCTCTTTATTCTTTAATAAGTGTCATCACATGTTTTTTCTTTAACAAATATACAAAAATGTATCAGGCATGATTCAAACTATCTAGAAGTTATATGGCTTAGTCATAGTTTACATAAAATAAAAAATACTCTTGTAAGTGGCAGTAAAATAATTTTGAGTGCCAAATCTGTAACTGATTCTAATAATTTATATTATTTTAAAAAGTGAAGAGAAGTCTATAATATTTGTCAAAATTGAATTAGAATATTCAATTTTTCTCTATTTTAATATAAGGTGAAAAAAGAAAGTTAAAAGATAATGTTAATAAATAATAATTCTGAGACTGAAATTATATGTTAATAATTCTGAAATGTTAATCAATTAGACTATTGATTGACATTTGTTATTAACATATACAAATCAGCTTAGATGTAGATGATTGTTTCCACAGATTGATTGTAATCGGCCATAGTCACTATATGTAGTCAACTATTCTAAAATTTCTTAAATATATTCATCCTTTAATTTTAAAATATACTATTTATATATATAATACACAAAAATACCTATCCCTAGATTGATTAAAGAATAAACAACAATGTACAACTACTAGAAAAAAATAAAAAGTGCAATTTTAATGAATCATGGATATCATGTAGACCAATGCCAGTGTTTTATAAATAAGAAAAATTAGTTACAGTGAGATAACAGGGACTTTCCCCAAATAATATAACCTTTATCTTGTATGTAGTGGATGCTTATAGCTAAACTCCAAAGGTGTCCTCCAACCAATTTCTTTTCTCCCTATATGCACATGCCACTCCTCAAAAAAAGTCATGGAGCTTATTTCTTCTCTCTTTGTTTGAGGAAGCCTTTACTTTTCTTTCACTTTTGAAGGTTACTTTTCACTTGATATAAAATTTTCCTTTAGCCCTTGAAAGATGTCACTCCATCGTCATATTTCTTGCATAGTTTCTGACAAGGAGTCTGCTGTTTATCTAATTATTGTTCTGTAAATAAGCTTTCTCTGATTGTTCTCAAGGTTTTCTCTTCATTGTCAGTTTCCATTTCAATTGGAATAGGATGTACCTAGGTTTGATGTTTGTTTGGGTTTATTATTATTATTATTATTATTATTATTATTATTATTATCCTTTTTGGTGTTCTTTGAGCTTTTTAGACCTACGGTTTGATGTCTGTCACTAATTTTGAAAATATTTCAGTCATTATTTCTTCAAGTATTTCTTCTGCTCCATTCTCTTTCTTCTTCTGAGATTCCAATTATGCATATGTTACATCACTCAATATTATCCCACAGCTATTGAATGCTGTTTGGTTCTTCACTTTTATTTTCTTTGTTTTCCAATTTGAGTAATTTCTATTGACCCATCTTTAAGTTCACTGATTCTTTCCTAAACTATGTCAAGTTTGCTGATGAGCCTATCCAAGTCATCCCTCATTCTGTTAATGTTTTTGACTTTTAGCATTTCCACTTGATTTTATCTTACAGTTTCCATCTCTCTGCGGAAATGCCTCTTAATAGAAATTTCTTTTCCATTAGAACTTTTAACAAATTAATCATAGCTATTCTAAATTCTCTATCTGATAGTTCCAACATCTGTGTCATATATAAGTCTAGTTCTGATAGTTGCTTTATCTCTTAAGACTTTTTTTTCCTTACCCTTTTACATGCATCATAAGTTTTTCAGTGTTGAAATTTGGTCATGTTTTATAAGATATTAGATATGGAATTAAATAATTTTTTTTAAGTTTGGAGATGATCCTGCCTTTCCTTCTATAAGGCTTTCAGAGTGGAGTTTGTGTTAATCTAGTCGGACAGTGGGCTAGGTTTGAAGTCTGTTGTTGCTTTGATTACCTTGTGATTACCCTTGAGGCACTACACCTTCAAATTCTTCTAGTGATATTTTGTGTTTATGGTGTGGGTTCATTTGCCGGTGGGTGTTCTCAACACCTGCTCCCTGCTTGGCCCTAGGTCTTCCCTTCATACTGGTTTCCTCTGTATATTCCACTGCTATTTGTACTCAGTACTTGTTAGTCTGATGGGCCGTGGAGGGGGGTGGAGGTGTCTCATTTTCTGATGTTCTGATTAAGCCTCAGTCTTAGGCAGGCACTATGAATCTTGGGGGTATATCCTTTACAAGTGTCCCTGCATCTTCTTCATATGTAAAGCTGGGCCTAGAACATATTCCTTCCCTCAGCCGTGGGTAAAGCCTCTTTTTACTTGATTCTGTCAGCTACACTGAGTTTCTACTAGTACCTTCAAGCTACAGTTTTGGTGGCCCTTTCCCCTCTGGATGAAGACTTTTATCTTGGGAGATAGAGCAGAGAGATCTGGGCAGAGCTGTGGCAATGGCTGCTGTTCTCTGCCCAAACTAGCACTTGGGGCAAGTTCTTAGGATTCTTCCCGGTCTTCCCTGTGAGCACCTGGTACAGTTCTTGGAAGAAAAACTGGCAAGAGGATGCAATCTCCGCTCTGTCTACAGCCTCCAGGGCCTTCATATACTCCTTCAAGCCTATATTTGGCCTTTAGCAATTCATTAAAAGCGTTTAACTGAATTTTATTACCAGCTTATATGGTGTTTGGTGGTGTCTGTCCAATGTAAGCAAATACTCAAGATCTTATTTCTCCCTGCAAGTGCCTCTCTCTCTCCAGATTTCAAGTAATTGTTTGTCCAGTGTCTTCTCTCTAAAGGGCTCACAAAATGTCATTAGTGTATCGTTTGCCCTGCTTTTGTCTTGTAAATGTGGGAGAGAAATTTTATCTAGCTCTCTCTTCTGAGCTGAAACCCTGTTTCCCTCCTTCAAGAATCTTTGTGAATGGATTCTTAATGGCCTTGTGATTGGCTTTGACCAACAGAATATAACAGAAATGACACCAGACTCACTTAGAAACCTGACTTACAGAAGAGTGGCAGCTTCCCCTAACTGCCTCTGAGCCTCTATGTAGCTACTATGTAAGAAATTGAGGCAACCCACTGGGGAGCAAGGCCTCAGATAGGAGCCCCAGGTGCCCAACATGTGAGTGAAGAAACCATCTTGGATGATTCAGCTCCCCCTACTCTTTGACTGCAAACTCATCTGGGACCCCAGGCAAGGCCAGCAGAATAACCACTCACCTGAGCCCTAGCCCATACACAAAATCATGCAACATATGATTTTTTTTTTGAGCTACTAAGTTTTGAGGTGGTTTGTTATTCAGCCATAGATAATGAAGCAGTGCTCACTAAATATTTGCAGAATAAATAAATGAAAAGATTAGACATATTACTTCAACCATAATTCTCTAAATACCACATCTTCCTTCTAAGGGCATTAGGTAGCCAAGCATTAAGACAAAAGACTAGTGAGGGGGAAAAAATCAACCCAGAGGATGTTGAAAATGAAAACTAGTTTTCCCCACTGGATCTGAATGGGGCTAGAGAGCCAGTTTAAAGATGAGAAAATCAATGTGTTATCTTAACCAAAGCATACACTTAATAAAATGTTGCTACATTAAGCTCAAAATTAGTTGGATGGAACTGAGGAGTCATTCTGTTTGAATTTTAAGGATCTTTTAAGGCCAGTTTTTGCAGATCATAATTAAAATGAGATCTCAATAAAATATCAGTCCAAGAAAACTACTCCAAAGGTATTTAAAATAGTCCAAAGATATTTCCACACTTATTTCAATTGTGAACTTGCCCTATTAACTTAAAAAATCATTTAAAAATTTAACCACTCTGAGGAGAGCCAAAAAATGACTTAAATTTGCCAAAACAGAGACATTTTTATCAACTCAAACAACAAATTATATCACATGCAATTAATGCTATTCTCTAACCATAGCCTCTCTTAAAACTTAATTAAAGTTTAACAAAGAAAGACTAATGAGACAAATGAGTCAAAGGCTGGTCAACACAAAACAAAAATAAATTTCAGAAATTTAGATAAATAGGGCAAGTTCACAATTGTGATAAATTGAAAAATCTCTCCGAAGTATTATATTAGTTTCCTTATCAAGATTCCCTTTAAAAAAAAAAAAATCCTCTTACAAATCTTCTACTCCTGATGATAAGAAGACAAGTTATATCTGCAACACTATTATTTTTATAAAATGATTCTCCTATCTGCCTCAGGCCTACCTAGGTGAGAGTTAATGAAGCATGCCTTCAAACCGAGTCTGCTTTCTAGGGCTGCTAAACTGAAGAAGCAATATACACACTTTATGGCCCTTGGGATACAAGAATTTTCACTTTAAATTTAACTCGCAGAATTTAATCTTTGACTTCCTAGGTTACCTAGTTTAATTCAGCCTGGCTGACTAGTGCAAGTATTACAATCGTCAAGGCTGGAAAGCAGAATGGTTACTTTGCTTTAAGGAGGTAAAAGTACCATGAAATTCATGTCTGTCTTTGAGCCATAGTTACACCAGTGGTCAAAACAATAACAACAAGTGAACAGAGGCGACTATGAGAAGCTGTGCTTGGAATTTCCTGTGGAAGTTGTAGATGTTTCCCCCTTTTTCTCTTTATTGATAAAAGTCAATGATTAAGACTTTGTTTATGTGCTATAATACTTCCTGCACAGGTGTAGCTTAAAATTTAGGGAAGAACTTAGGGAAGAGAATATAAACTTACAATTTGTTTTATTGTTACAGACGGTTGTGTTGCAGCTGAGATTGTTAAGTTCTTTCTCAAAGAGAACAATGTAAATATAAATTAAATCATAAGAGTCATTTACAGCTACAGTGTTTTGAAGGAAAAAATAACATATCATGTTTATCGAAACTTTACTATCTGCCAAACATTGTATATAGTTTAGTTATTCTCATTCTTAGATACACACAGTACGATAATAATATTGCACCCATTTAAAGATGAGAAGATTGAGGCTCAGAAATAAGAAATGTATTTAAGTTCCTAAAACAAAATTAGTAGCCAAATTATAATAAGAAACCAGTTGCCCAAACTATGCTGTTTATTGCAGGACACACTGTGACAATTAGGAGGCTTAAATCATTAATTAATAAACTAATCAATTGATAAAATAAATACTTATTGCATGCCCACTGTATCCCAGAGCTTTGCAAAGCTTGGGGAGGCAGTAGAGAATTAGCAAGACTTAACTCTTTTCCTTGGGGCGTATATGCTCCAAGAGCTCTGATGGTTTATCCTGATGAATCATTTCTCCTTAGTCAGACTATTAATATTTATTTATTCACTCATTTAATAAAAATATATTGAGAATCCATTCTGGGCCAAGTCCTATTGTAAATACTTTATAAGTAGTGAGTAAAACAAATTAAAAAAAAAAAGCCCCTGACCTCCTGTAACTCACAAGGAGACAATTAACAAATAAATAAAATATACAGCTCACTAATAATAATTACTAAGGAGAAATAAATAAATGATACAAGAGAGAAGGAAAGAGATGGTTGTGGTAACAGAAAGGGCAGCCAGAGAGGTCCATGATGAAGTGACAACATGTCAGTAAAAGCCTAAAAGAAGTGAGGGAAGGAAGCATAAAGACTGGTGGATATCTAGGCAAAGAGCCTCCTGGGCAGAGGTAGAGCAGGTGTCAAGGCACCGAAGCAGGAGTTTGTCTTGGGAGGCTGACATGAAAGAAGCTGAAGGTTGGGGAGAATGGCAGCAGATGAGGTCAAAGGGAAAAAAAGACCAGTGTGCAGGGTTATATAGACCCGAGTGAGTCTTGGATGAGATGGAATGCTGATGAGAGATTTTGAGCAGTGAGATGACATGACCTGACTTTAGTTTTACAGTTGATTCAACAGCATAATCCTTGTCTTAGAGCCCCATACAAAGGCAATATGTCACGTTTCTCTTAAGATATAACCAATTTGCTTGATACATGAACCTTCGAGAGTGGTTCCAATTCGACGTAGATGAGGTGGCCTGAAGAAAGAATACATTAACTTCTCTTGAATAAGGTATTTCCTGTGTTATTTTCAATGTGCCCACAGCAAGATGGAGGCTCTACGCCAAGGGATACAACACCAAACACCATTTTTAGCAACTCCTTTCGGGGGAGTGTGCAGAGCTATGAAACTATTTTTCAAATCTTGTGAAAATGCATTCTCTCAGTGCTTCCCCCTCTCCCCAAGGCAACCTATTTTTAAAGAGTAAATCACCTCCCAAAAATAATAACTATGGGATATTTTTCCCAATGGGAATAGATCAGCCTGAAAATGATTGATGTTTTCACCCGAAGGTACTTCGTATCTGTTGGGCGCCTCACAACTTTGGTCAATGTTAGACCTCAGAGTCCAGGCTTGACTGGTGACAGCAACTGTGATTTAAGTGGCTTTCCTAAAGCTGCACACTTCGTTGTAGGCAGAGGGAGAACCATACCTAGTTAGTAAAGCCTCTCATGAATGAGTATCTTTACTCTATCCTGTGTACTTTAGGTTCGGTGACCATGGATGAAATTGTACTATTATTCTATATATAGGCATCAGTGTCCTCAATTCACAGGTGTGCAAACTGAGACTAACGGAGATGGAATAACTTTCCAGGATCACAGCCAGCAGATGATAACTCCACAGCTGCCTAACTACAGGCTCTATTTTCTTTTCATTAGGCAACCCTCCACTTTAGAAAACTAGCAAGGATTTTTAGGTATCACCATGCCCCACACTAATTTTAGGTATAAAGGGCATTAATTCATTCTTAAAATCCTGAGGTCTAGTCATCTAGTCCTTAGGACTTGCTGCACCTATACAAAACTCAGAAACGATGTCATCTTTGAAGATGAACAGCTAGTCACATGACCCACTGCAAAGCCTATATTTCCAATTTGTAATAACCAGGACAAGTGTCTCTCAGGAAGTATTTCAATAAGTTGGCTTTATCTTACCCCATATAAACTTTGAAAGTGACCTATAAATGTCAGCAAGGAGACCATTCTTTTTCAGAAAAAAGAGAATAAGACCTTCCAATCTTACTAAAATCTCCATCTTTTTATAAGTTGATTCTCTCATACACTGGGCGCTATATACTCCAGGGACTGGAACTAGACCTCATAAGGGATATATTTCAAAATTTATTCTTATTTGCTTCAAGATGGAAGTGGTTAGTGATACTTTACAGAATTGACATTTCCAGGAATTCTGTATTTGAAATCATTTTTAGATTATTTTCACTAACCATCTCTGAAGTAGAGCTTCAGAAGCTATTTCATAAGATGGGACCCTGACTCAATTTACCTAATGATTTTGTTAAGCATGAACCTGGAAACTATTAGGATATACCGTAAAAGCTTTTCTGTTCACTCTTTCAGTAACCGATGGGGGTGCTATTTGGGGTAGAATTCCTTTGGTAGAAATCATTCAGTGAGCTGAGGAAATTCACTAGCTTTTGATTATCTCTCAGCTTTTTTTTTTGGAATAAATGCTCTTAATTACATAAAAAGACTAAGAGTTGGCAATGGGAGAACATATTTTCAAAATCTAGATAAATTAGTTCAGTCTTCCAGGCAAACTCCAGAAGACTTAGTAACTACCAATTCAGACTTCTTGATGTACTATTCATCAGCACATGTTAACATACAAGAAGAAAATTAATAACGACGTTTCACTCAAAATTAGCCTAGTTATAGACTTCATCCGGCCCACATCCTCATTCTCCTCCTGAAGGTAACCAAAGATGTAAGCATTTACTGGTATACTATTTCAAGTAATGCCTCGCACACTGTGTTCTAATCCAGGGATTTCAGGGCGTCAGCACCAAGCCGATGGAGAAGGGAAGGTTTTGGTGGTGAGAAGCCCAGTTGAAAGGACACACGAGGGGCCAACAGGAGAATGAAATGGCAGGCACCTACTTGATTGTGGGGCGTGTGTTTCTGCGCTAGGAGACCGCGTGGGCTCCACATATGGCAGAGAACAATAGTGGCATTCTGCCACACGTGTGTGATACAATACACTGAATCATGCTTACAAGAGTTAAGCTCAGGCACCCTAATACATTAATGTAACATTTTAAATTGGGATCCTATTCCTACCTGTGAGCCTGGATCACAGCCAGACCTGGGACCAGCCAGGCCTAGGGCCCACACAAGGTGGGGTCCCCAGGCCAGCAGTATCAGCCCCACCTGGGAACTTGTTAGATGAGCAGATTCTTCAGGGTTCCACTCCAGGCCTATTAAATTGGAAATACTGGGATGGAGCCCAACAATTTGTGTTTTAATAAGCTCTCTGGGGGATTCTGAAGCAGGCTCAAGTTTGAGAACCTCTGCTGTCATCCTAAACACTTGGAATTCTAAAGTCTCCTTTCTCTTTTTCACTTCCAGAATTGATTATTCCCCCACCCCCACAGTTTTCACCATTCCACCCACATCATCTCCACAGGGCTAACTCCCATTTGTTCTGTAGTACAAGACGTGATCTCCTCTGACAGATCTCCAGACAGATACATGCAAAAAAAAAAAAAAATGAAACCAGATCACCTTTTTACACAATATAAGAGAATAAACTCAAAATGAATTAAAGACTTAAATGTAAGACCCGAGACCATAAAACTCCTAGAAGAAAACATAGGCAGTAAATTCTCTGACATTGCTCTAGGTAATATTTTGTTTTGATATATCTCCTCAGGCAAGGGGAAAAAAAGAAAAAAAATGAACAAATGGGGCTACATCAAACTAAAAAGTTTTTACACAGCAAAGGAAACCATCAACAAAATAAAAAGACAACCTGCTGATTGGGAGAAGATATTCATCAATGATACATTCAATAAGGGATTAATATCCAAGATTCATAAAGAACTCATATAACTTAACAACAAGAAAAAAACAAACAATCCGATTAAAAAATGGGCAGAGAATCCGAATAGACATTTCTCCAAAGAGGACAGAGGCCAGTAGACATATGAAAATATGCTCAACATTACTAATCATCAGAGAAATGCAAATTAAAACCACCATGAGATACCACCTCGCACCTATCAGAATGGCCATCATCAGTAAATCAACAAACGAGTGTTGGCTAGAATGTGAAGAAAAGGGAACCCTTGTGCACTCTTGGTGGGACTATACATTGGTGCAGCCGTTATGGAAAACAGTAAGAAGCATCCTCAAAAAACTGAGAACAGAACTACCATATGATCCAGCAATTCTACCTCTGAGTATTTATCCAAAGAAAACAAAACCACTAATTTGAAAAGATATATGCACCCTTCTATTCATTGCAGCTTTATTTACAATAGCCAAGATATGGAAGCAACCTAAATTTCCAAAGATAGACAAATGGATAAAAAAAGACGGTACATATATACAATAGAATATTACCTGGCCATAAAAAAGAATAAAATCTTGCCATTTGAGATTACATGAGTGGACCTTGAGGGTATTATGCTAAGTGAAGTAAGTCAGATAGAGAAAGACAAATACCATATGATTCCACTTACATGTGGTAACTGAAGAACAATATAAACAAACAAACAAAATAAAAAATAGAACTCATGGATATAGAGAACAAACTGATGATTGCCAGATGAGATGAAGTTTGGGGGGCTGTGTGAGAAGGGTGAAGGGATTAAGAAGTCTGAATTGGTAGTTACAAAACAGTCATGGGAATGCAGAGTACAACATAGAGAATATAGCCAATAATAATTGTAATAGGTATGCATAGTACCAGTTGGGTACTAGACTTATTAGGATGATCACTCCTTAAGTTATGTAAATGTCCAATCACTATGTTGTATACCTGAAATTAACATAAAATAATATTGAAAGTCAACTATAATTGAAATGAATGAATGAATGAATGAATAAATAAATAAATAAGAAAGTGGCTAGACTAGTATTTTTATTTATTCTCTCTAATCTCTGTGAAGACACTGATTTGATCAAAACTACAGTTTCCAAATTCTGTCATAGTCAAACACAAGAACTATTTACATCACATCCAACTGTAATTAGAGCATTTAACCACAAACTGTGCAAAGTGAGGTCTTAAACAGGATATAGTTATTAAGAATGCCAAGGAGCTGCTGCCCTCATTAATCACACCAAAATAATTTGAACCTTTAAAAACGAAACAATGGCCCAAGGTACTTTCCATTTAAAGAATTACTGTTATCTAGAGGAAATAGGCCTTGTTGTTCTATATCGATTTCCAAAAAAGGACAATTACATTCCACACTTGAAAAAAAATCTCAGGAGTCTACAACAGATGCAGGAACACACACACACACACACACACACACGTACACGGAGCTTGTTGCAAATGTGTATTATGTGTGTTTTTTCCTTAATGAAGGATGGATTAAGCATTCCACTAAAGAAATGAAATTCTTAACTAATATTTTTTTTATCCCTTATTTACTCTCATATATGTACTAAGTAACTTGCACAAAGATATAACTTGCAAATAATTGGAAGCTATAAATGGAGCAACAGGCTAAAGTGCATTTTAAATCTACCTAAATGTTAAAGGTTAGAGAAAATTTACTATAGGAAAAAAAATGTCCGCTTTCCAAAAGGAAATACACCGTCGGTAAACTGGGACAAGAGCAATGTAGAATTGTCATCAGTGCTAATGAGAACTGCATTCTCATCAAGAGAAAAATATAATCTCCATCATATGCTATAAGCTAAGCACTCCAAGCTCATTGATCATAGTGAGAAACAAACAATTTAAAGGCCCTAAAAAAAAAAACAACCCACCATTTCTCACATAACTTAAAAGAGGTGTCAAAAAATAGCAAATCTCCATTTTCTTCTGTTGTTTTCATGTTTGTTTGCTTTCCTCCTAGTCTGCAGTTGCAAACAAAGGCTGCTAAGGAGATTCTTTCCACTGGCAGTCAGCAGCCCCTGGGGTTGGGAAGCCTCTGGTCACTGCATTACCAGGTCTAGTCACTGATGCTTGTTAAAATCAGAGCCGTGTTCTCTTGCTACGTTTCAAATTAAGATTCTGCATCATGTTGGTGAACAGCACGGAGCAATGTGCAAATTAGAACAAGTTCTTCAGAAGCTCACTTCCCTTTCAAGGGCTGGAAAAGTGCCTAATTCAGAAAACCTCTCATCTGATTCAGTAGATTTGGGCTGGGCTGGGGTGCGAAGAAATTATTTCTTTGCAAGAAATTCTTAGAATCATAGATTTGAAGAGTCTATAAAGATCTTCCAAAGGCCCATTCTATTATTTAACATTTCCGTGATTTTGCCAAAACATACAAATTTAGAAGTTACCCCATACACATTCTCTCATGCCAATATAAAATCTCCATGAATTCTTTTGATATACAGGTTTGCTCTAAGAAGTAAACAAGTATTTCTGTCTCAATATAAGTTAGGCTAAAACAGTGAACATTCACAATCTCACTTCAATATTTCATAAAGTGGAAGGTCCTATCACCATATCCAAGTGTGGGGGAAAAATATGTGTTTTCAGTGGAAAACTATGCACTGTTTACAGGAAGGACAAAATTATGAATCTATCAAAATTCCTCAAAGAGCTCATGATCTGTTAAAGAATTCTTCATTTTAATTATCTGTCCACATGGAGATAGCAAAATGTCTATGACTGCATACACCCCTCTCTGCAAAATTTCCCAGAGTAAAGAGAGAAAGGCTCTCCAGAAACAGAAATCACCAGAACCTTCTTTCTAGTTCACTGGCATTTAAATTAATCTTTGGAGAAATGAGGGGAAGTAAAACCTCTGCAAATGTACGAATGCATGAGGGAGAGAGTGTAGAATTAGGAGAGGAAGATGTGCGAAGCCCTCGGCCACTGCCATAAAGAACTTAGATCAAAAAGTAGATGGAACAGAGGCTGAGAAGGAGTGGTCAGAGCAATAAGTGTAAAACCAGGAGTGGTGGTGACGGTGTGTGACAGTAGGGAATATGGTCAATTGTGTCAAATAAGAATGAGAAACCAGGTGAAGCGAAAGCACTGGGGTGTGCACTTATCTTAACGACAAAGATCTCTGCTGATTTTAGAGCATTTCGGTGAAATCATGGGGATCAAGGTCAGACTGAGGGTGTGTGGGGACAAACGGTGTGTGATAAAACAGAGGCCGCGAACACAAAGAACTATCTGATGTTTGTCTGTAAAAACCAGGACAACTCTAAAATGGCTGTAGGAAGATCCAGAATAGTTTTTTTAATGGGAAGGATTAGAACATATTTAAGTGTGATAGGACGGGTTAAACCTGAAAATAAAGAAGAAGGAAACGATAAGTTGGGAAACATTTTTTGGAAGGTGAGAGAGGATGGGATCCCAAGTACACGTGGAGACGATGGCCCTTGAAGAAGGAAGACTCCTGGAACAAGGAGAAAAAGATGCGAGCCGAGGCTGTCAAGTCTGTTGCTCATATAGGGTGTTACCGAGACAACCACAGGCCCAAAATGGCGTCACGTGTGTCAGAGCCCATGACACCAAACGTAGATTTAATACCTAACCTGATTGCTGTGTTCACCATTCCCAGAAATATAATCTTAATCAACTAGTCTGGAATTTTTTTGCTAATACCAATGAGGCAATCTGTCACATGGGCCTCTCCATCCCCGTAACACCCACAGAGAGAGTCAATTTGCATGATAAAAGCCTCCCCCACCCCCGCAAAATAAGACACCTGATATAGAAAGAATCCTTTCTCTTTCTTTCTTGCTAATAGCTTCCTTGCTGCTCCCTTCTTTTCTATAAAAACATTCAGTTTTGTACAACCCCCCAGGAGTGGCCTACTAGTTGCTGGATAGGATGCTGCCTGATGCCTGAATTGCTTAATAAAAATATATCTTCAAATTTACTTGGTTGGATTTTGGTTTTTGAGAAAAAGGATGATTTTTATGCCTCAATCAACTCGATGTTAAATAGGGAAATGAGGGAGTTTCTTCTGGTGGTTTCATTTTTTTTTTTTAAGAAAATAGAAAATGTATCTGTCGACAATGCAAGAACTATAGGAGAAGTAATGATATTCTTACTTTTTTCTTTCTCCTTTATCATTGATTTTTCTCAGCTATGTGCAGATTCTAATAATTAGCTATGCTATTTAACAACACTATCTGGTGATGGTTCAATGAGATTTTTGTATTCTGTTTGCAAATGACCTAAACCTAGAAATAGAAAGGTCAGAAACTATGCTTGACATTGCTCCTTCTGCTCTAGAAATAGATTCACTAACTGTGTTTAATTTCCAAGTCACTCAGTCAGGCAGGGATCTTCCAAATAAATGGTGGGTTAGTTTGGACAAGAAGGTATCTGTTATCACAGGCATGTTTTGATAAACCAATGACAAGTATCAGCTTATTAAAGAAACATGCCTTGATATTGGAGCTAAAGAAAAACAAAATGACGTCTTCTGTTTTTTGTTTTTGTTTTTATCAGCTAATGTTAACAGATGAGTTCCATCATGGAGACCGATTTGATCAGAAGCACAGGGGAGCAATATTAATTATGGAAAATCTTTGAACACAGAGGAAACTTTTAAATTCATCTATGATGGTCAGCAGAAAAAAAATTGGTAAAAAAAAATGAGTAAAGAACAAGAAGTAGAAAAAGGAAATAAGAGATCAGTTAAGCTATAATTTCCCTTATGTGCTATGAAGTCTAGCTGCCAAGAAATGAAATTTCTAACTATGAAAAAGAGAAACTGAATGATAGAGAGAAGTAACAGGAATATATATATGTGTGTCTGTGTGTATATGTATGTGTATATGTGTGTGTGTATATACATACATACATATATACACACATCCACATTTACATATATATACACATATATATGTATACATATACAGAGAGAGAGAGAAAGAGAGAAGGAGAGAAGAAGAAGAGAACAAGGAACTGTGCATAACGGAATCAGACTCTTCAAAAGCCTTATTTAATAAGGAACTGGCCTCATTTTGGAAGCATGGGAAACTCATAAAAAGTCATACCATTCATTAGATGTAATTAATTTCACACAGGGCTTTCTGAAAGTAACTAAATGAAAACCAAGCTGTGGCTTGCACTGAACGTGTTTTAGGTTACAATCATAGAAGAGAAAAGTGGCCATAGGAAAAGAAAAAAGTCACAGGTAAGACTGTCACATTAGAGAGGTGTTGCTAGAAGCATAACCTGCATGTCAGCTGGGTTCTCCTACCCTTGAGATGTAAACAGCCGAAGGCTTGGACTCTTATTCTGCACAGTATGGAAACCCGATGCCTTCCCATGATCGTAGAACCCTTTCTTGGGGTTGAGTCTGTTTCTAGGCTCATACTTTTTGGCCTGCTGTTTCTATTGAACATCAAGTCAACCAAAGCATAAAAATCATCTCTTTTCTCAAGCCAGTTGCATACCTATTTGTGAGTGTGGTACACTGTAAGATTTCATACGGGGCGATGCAGCAGAAGAATGCGTTTAATTGTAGAAATTTGAACAGTTTCCATTGAGTCTTCAACAATCCTCTTCACAGAAAATCCTTTGGTCACTCTAGTTTTAATTCGGGCTGTTTCACTTCATCATCCAGCATATGTCATAATTTCTTCTTTCTAAACTCTGCTTTCTTCTCTCTCTTTCTCACCTCTCCCTCTCAGAAACAAAGGCAGTTCCTCTCTGATTCTCACAAGGGCAATCTACCCAACCCCACAGGGCCCCACCTTCTACCCAGTAGCTAAGCAAGGCATTTCCTCAAAGAGAGTTTCTTTCTCTCAAGGCATTCTGGTGCCAATTGCTAAGAAAATAAATCTGATGCCTAAATCACACCAGTCCTTTCCAAAAGAGTAGATTTGTCACAAAGGAAAACAACCAAGTGCTTGAAAATCTCATGTCATATAATAGTAATATTCAATCTAGCCCACAATTATTGCAACTAAAGTTTTTAATAGACTCATTGTGTCTATTATAAGGGAATTTTTCCACTTTGAAAAATTCTCAGTGAAAATGATAGTCACATACAAGAAAAGCGTTCAAAAATAAATAAATAAAACTTGAGAGAAAACTCTATTTTGTAGGCAGAGTAACTTTCATTGGGTGGCCCGAGCACACCCTTCCATCAGCGTAGAATCCTCCTCTGTCTGCTTCAGTAGACTGCAGGAACTAACAGCAGCTGGCCAAGGTCGCTGTACCATGGTCTAAGTGGAGACCAGGCTGATGGCCCACCTTCCTTTTGGTCGTAAGTTCTTCATGCCTCTCGATCCTGTCTGCCTCAGATTTCCCAGCAGTCAATGCTCCTCACTTTCCTTGCTCCACAGCTGTCATCCGAATGCTATTCAGGACTCCTTTGAATGCCATTGAGCCTAGCTTTCGTGTATGACCCGATCTGTTTCAAAGCAATAAACTCTCAAACCTTCTAGGATTTTGTTTCCTTATTTGCCTCTTTTCATCTGTATGGCCGGGCAGCTGATGGGTCAATTTAATCTAGAAATTTCTGTCCTTCAGTTCTAGGAACTTTTATGCATGTCTTATTTCCTTCATCTTTTCCTCTATTTTCTTTCTGAAACTATTCAGATGTCAGTCCTCCTAGACCAATCTAACTGTTTTAACTTTCTTCTCCTATTATCTATTTCTTTTTCATCTATTTTTAGAAAGATATTCTTGATTTTGTCTCTCAACTATCCTATTGTTTCTTTTAGTTCTCATGTACTTTTAATAGCCAAAAGCCCATTTTTGTGCTGTTGTGATTCACTTTTTGTAACATTCTGTCTTTGTTTTGTGAGTGTAACATCATCTTGTAATTCTCTGAAGATATTATTTTAACATTTGTTGAAGTTTCTTGATCCTTGTTGTATTTTCTATTTTTTTCCTGTTTTTTGTTTGTTTGTTTGATTGCTGGTTTTTATTTTCTTCTTTTGGTATTTCATGTTGGCAGCTCTACCTGCCTGAGCAGAATTTGTCAGTGGTGAATATCACTTCACAGTAAGCTGGCTTTTTCATTGAGGAGCTCACAAATATAAGTGTTTGTACCACAGGACAGTCAGGTTTCCCTGAAGGGAATTCTCTATTCTCCTAAATTCAAATGTTAATCTCTTCTAAATATACTCTCACAGACACATCCAGAGTATTCTTTAACTAAATATCTGAGCACTCTAAGACCCGGTCAAATTGACACATAAAATTAACCATCCCTGTTGGTTAATCCAAAAAGTCAGTCATATTAGATAACCATAAAAGAGATACATAGAAACCTAAACTTTATTTTACTTCAAACATATAAATGCATATGCATTTTGCTGATCTCTTGTAGTTGACCCAAAGCTTTTTCTTTGAGTATGAATCTGGTCATTGAAGTTCCACGTGGCCTTTTGCACAAAACTATAAGTCTTAATTTATCTTCAATATTTTCCAGTGTTTGTTTCCTTAAGTGAAAAAAGGAACATAATCTAAGAGCAAAATTTTTTCTAGACCTTGAAAGTTTTTTTCCTAATTCTTTCGTAGCTTTTTGATTTGATCTCATTTTTGAAAAGCAATTTGCTTTCTGAAGTATTGAATTTTTATAGCATTTTCCTTATAAAACTTGTCATCTTCAGTAACATGTAGTTTTATATTGTTACGATGACAAGGTTTGGGATCAAACACGACTGAGTCTAGGGAAGTGTACAACTCAAATGGTGACAGTACAAATGCATGGGCTGAACGGGGAGTAGAGTGGCAGCAGTGAAGGTCAGTTGGCTGTGGGAATCAACCGGTATGGTTCACAGAGAGATGGAAGACAGTCAGTTAATGGGGAGAGTCAGCTCAGGGGAAGCCTGCTTAGACAGTTGCTTCCCATATTACAAGGCTAAAAGAACACTAAACGTTAACATCTGTTTGCATCAAATTTATTCAGAGTCCCCAAAGGACACAGATTACCATGAAAAACAAAATAAACAAGAAGAGAAAGAGGATCCACTGCCAGAACTTTCTAGAAACTTTCTTGATTCTTTTTGGTTATATTCATCAGTTCTTATTGCCATGATGACTTTCAAATATGTAATTTAAAATTTTTAATTCTCACTTCAGTTTCTGTAAGTTATGCCCTTTGGTATCTCAAGAATAAAATCATGTACTGTTTTATTAAAGTATCTTCTTATATTATAACAGCTTTTTAAAGTAAATTTATGCTCTGTTTTATTTAGATGAGAAAATAATCTGTGCTGCACAGTGAAAACAACTCAGAAATAGGTACGTGGTTATGATACTATGTCAAGGCAAGTCATTTTGTTCACTCTTTGGTAATGATAAAACACAATTTAACATTTTCATGTGACAAGATGATACTATAAAGAAATTCTATTACTTCTGCTAATTACCTCTGTGACATTTATAATTCTAAGTAACGAAATCTTTAAAAGTTAAGCTTTGGGAGATTAAAAAAAAAAAAGACTTCGTATTTAGTCACTTTATTTCAGTATAGCTGAAAGATAGTAATGGTGTCAGGGACCAAGGAGCACTATTTGTGCTGGGTAACTTGTCACATTTTCTCTGACATTATAGCCTATTGGAGGCAAAACAGTGTGTTGTTTGTGAGACAGCTCCAGGGTCAAAGAACTGCTGGGTTTTAATCTTAGGAACACCTCTTCCTATCTCGATGAACATGGGCAATGTTTTAAGCTCTATAAATGTAAGTATTGTCAAATGCTAGATCCTTGAAAATATCACCAGAATAACCTATTTAAAAGGTAAATCTGAGTTTATTGCTTACCTTAGTAAGGGAGAACACCACTTTGAATTAGTAGCATCTTGGAGGGGAGAGAGCAAAGTTGATATTTATGAAGTTTGGAGGTTTGGTTTAAGGCAAGTCTTTCGAGGCAAGAAGCAGTACTTGATTAGGACTCGGTAAAGATCACCGCAGAACACTTTAGGACCTGTGGGTATAGCAAAATGGGGCTTTGAGGTAAGGGGATGGAAGTCTTAGAGAGAAAAGAGTTGTTTGATATTACCTATTGAAAAGTCAAACAGTCTTATGTTCATTAAAAGTGAAATTTTCAGGAAGTTCCTGTAAGGAACATTTTAAACTTTTATTTCTCTGGACAAAAATTTCCTGGAATAGTTAAGACATTATGATGAAGAAGCAGCAGAATAAAATCCCAATAACGTGGACAGTAAACTGTGTGTTTGTGTGTGTGTGTGTGCACGCGCGCATGTGTGTGTGTATGTGTATAGGGGGAAGTAAATGGTTTGCTCGGTTTCTCATTTGCAAAATGAGAAAAATAATAGTAAATTTATGGATGACGGTAGTAAGTACTAACTAACCTAGAAGGAGCATGGAAGGAACAAGGGCTTGGAGTCAGTCAAACATAGATCTCAGTTAAAAATTTTTAGTAGGTCTGATCCTGTTTTGTGGCCTTTAGAGTGATACCTCCCACAGGGATATTATGGGAATTAAAGAAAATGATTAATGGGAGATAGCATTTCAGGCTGGAAAACTATAGCTCATTCAAAGGGGGAAACTGAAGAGGGTCTGATGTAGGAACTGATTGCAAAGGACAAAGAACCAACAGAGGGTGTTGATGCAACAGCAGTAGGGCCTGTTAGCACACCTAGGGAGGAAGCTGTTCTGGAGCCTGGCAAGAGCTGGAAGCCTGGGAGAGAAGCCAGCTGACAGGAGCTGGGGTCTCCAGACACTGCCAAACCAGGCAGGGAGAAGCAGGGATGAATATCCTGACCTCTTCCCCCCTTACTCTTCAATCTCCTGCATTGCATGTCAAACCCAGCAAAACACCAGAAGGCAGGTGATCCTGGACAGTTAGCTTCTTGGCGGCAGGATGGAGAAGAGCAAAGACCAGAGAGGCACTCACAGAATATCCAGCACCAGCAGGGACGTACAAAGTCTTAGTTCCCCTGCTGTGGTCAATTTAGGAATGACGATACAGCTGAAATGGAGACCTATGCAGTATAGTGCTGAAGAAGTCATTATATGTCTATTTGGGGGCAGTGTGGACTTTCAAGTACTAACCATGTGCAATCCTTAGTGTAATAATACTTGGCTAATGTCAGAATGTGTACTTAATGGGTCTATTTATGCTATAAGGGGACCGCTATTACATGCGCTTGTCAGTAAATCAGGATGTAAGAGCATACAATGTCCGTTAAGTTTAGAAATACAATGTCCATTCACAATGTCCACTTGGTTCAAGAAGCTCCCCTTTAAAAAATCTACAGGTTTTTTTTAATTTGAGACGAAAAAGAAGTGCTCGAGTAAAGATGATCTCATATTATGGAAAAAATGACACCAAAACATGCAAGTCACATATAAGCATGTCTATACATTGCTCTGCTGCTGACCACCAATGCATCATCATGGGACGAGCTGAAGAGCCTGGCCAGAGGCATAACAGGGCGTCTTTCTGGAAGCTGTTTGTGCCCTGCTGAGGTGCTATCCTCAATCTCACTTATTTGGAAGCTCGACCTGGTCCATGCAGGGTGGCCCTTTACTTGTACCAATGCTGACAGTTGTAAGACCCCTCTTAAGCAGAGCTGATTGGTCTTACTTTTCTTGCTATTTAAACTCCTTTAGAATGCCCTAGAATGTTCATGAATATCCTCTGCAAATGCTTGCTTCTGCTGAATAGGGGTGTTAGACTACCCCTCACTCCCAGAACTGTCGCCCCTCATTCGTTTTAAGCAGGAAAAAGAATATGTTCTAGAATGCGTCTATTGGACTCATTATTCAAAGTCGCTTCCTTTTGTGGCTGGTAGTTCTCATTATAGGGATGTCCACATCTGCGGGATGTTGGGCTGGACCTAAACTCCCGAGGTATTAGCAATTGAATGCTCCCTTGGTATTGGCTATCCTGAACCTTGTTATTGTCTTTGGTAGAAAATGTTGAAAGGGGGATATGCTCCTTTAAATAGGTCATGGAAAGCTTTCCTTATAGACCATCATTCCTTTGAATAAACTAATTATCTATGTTCAAGGCATTTTATATCCCAATGCTTCTCAGTGATACCATTCCCTTTATCATCATGACTCATTTTTTAATGAAATAAGCTTCTGAGAAATGATGAGGTATACTTTCTAGGGGATATTTTTAAAAGAGACTATTGGTTTGGGTGTATAATCTCAGATATGCTTATTTACTTAAAAAAAAACTTTTTCTTTATAGTTCACATGAATTTTTACATGCTGTATACTCGTATGTACAAATCTAGTTATCTTCTTTAAAAGGTTGCACATTCCTTTAAGGCTGAGGGTATAACTTACTTATCTCTTTTATTCTACCAATGTTCTCCTTTGTCTAGTGACTTTAATTCATTTGTGAAATGCTGCCACCAAGTGAAAAGCCATTAGATTAAAAAAAAAAAAAAAAAGGACCATTAAATTTAATGGGAAAAAAGTATGATGCTTTTATGATGGTTGGCCCTAAAGCTCAAGATATCCAATTTTCTTAGGAAAATATATGAATTGAACAATAAAAACAACTTCTTATAATTAATAAACAGTTAAAGTAAATAAATACTGTTCATACTTAAAATGTAATGTAATAAAAGGCACAGTACATGGTGGGAGGTTGAGGAGAGGTGAGAACGGCGTTTTCTTTGAAAGGCGTTTTCTCTCTGCATCATTTCCTCCACCAATTTTTCAACTTTTTTGAGTCTCATGGTCGTCTCGCGCTCAAATCTATACTTAAAATTACAGCACAGAAACCTACCATTAGAGCAAAATAAAGGCTGAATAACCATGGGAATGCTTCAAAACACCTCAAAATAGTCCACTAAAGATGCTGCCTTTGTATCCCTTTTGCTTGTCTTATGTACACAAGGAAACATTTTGGGTGCATCCAACACAGTGTGCAATTTAAATCTGTTCCGCGTGGTCTTTTGAAACTAAAACCCTATTTAGAGTGAACTGGCCAGCACATCTTTGCCTGAAATCATGATATTGAAATGTCATTTCTTATAGAAAATTTACTCAGTGTTAAAATCTTGCTATTCTGGAAAAAAAAGAGTCATTGTCTGGAAAAATAAGATACACTTTTTAAGATATATGTTGAAAAGCTATTAACTAAGTAAGCACTCATATGGTAAGATAGGTTCTAGCATGGTACAAAGCATGTACCGGAATCAATGAATAAATGAATCAACGACAAACCGCTATTCCTGTAATAGCCTTATTAGAAGATGATTTAAAGCACTGGTCAAATTAATCAGTTGTTTCTGATGAAGAAGTTGTTTTGATTGCAACAGTTAAATGTCTTCCAAAATACTTAACTTACTACAAAGGCTATTTATCCCTGTGTCTCTGAGGTGTTTTTGACTTATTAGAATATGGTGGAGCCCTCACACTGGTTTTTTAACAGTTTTGCAGAAGAAATTAGAGCAACATAAATATGAACACCTGTAGATTCTGGAGGGTGAAAAGGCTCCCAAACCTATGGGGGTGGCAGAGTGAAGAAAAAATTGGAAAAACTAAAGACCCCTGTAAGCTAGCATCACGATGCTCTAGCCACTTGCAAGCGTGTGAGAAAGACGCCAGCATTACCACTCCCACTATGTGTTTCTTCCAAGAACACTTTTTGGTACTCACTTATCTTTCTTTATCCATTCTTTTACACCCACCCTAGCTGTGTTCTTCCTAGTAGCAATCGGTCACTCTCCGCTGTTCGTCCTCACCCAGTTTATGATATTATGAATGCTTTGTCCTACTTAACATGTATCTCCCTCTTTCCTCTCTGTCCTTCAGTCTCTTGCCATGTCCCTTTCAAAGGCTCTAACAGGAGTACAAGTTTGGGCACATCTGGGGTCGTGATGTGCCTGTACTCGTTTCTGTGTGCATGTTTTTATCTCTAGTGTACCATTTTATGAAGTTCACTAATACGATTACACAGACATGTAACCTATAAATATATTTTTTTTCCTAGCAAGAGTATTATTGCAAATCACAAATAAGTGTTAACATCAAGAAGCACGATCCTGAAAATTTTTTGAATGTGTTGGTCAGTTGCCAAGTAAGTGGATGAGAACTTCAGTTACTGGCTGTTTATTGCTATTTATCCCGTTTCTACCACTTTCCTTATTCTCCAAAAAGATTACAGGACAAATTGAAACAGAAATAAGTCCAAGGATTCTAAATTTCCCTGAAGAAAAATGTTATAGTTATGAAGTTTTAATCCTTTTTAGAGTGATCGTCCAAGCACAAAAAGTCGTTATTTGATAGTATAGATCGTGCCTATTATCACCTTCGAACAGAAAAAACAGGACAGAAAAGCTGACCAAAAATTTCTGCCTCTGTGTATATTATCCTGTTTTGTGGATATTGACTGATAAACAAAGATAATAAGATTTAGTGTTTAAGGCAAGCTTGTATGACAATTTTTAAAGGAATTATTTTAAGTTCCTGTAGAAAATCCGGCATGAAGTTAATGGAAAACTTCTGCCAACCTGGGTACCCGCTGGTGTGGCTCGTCTGAATGAACTGTCAACGACAAGGCTCGAATGGATGTTCTCTTCCTCTTTCAGAGGAAGAGGGACCTACCCAGCCAAGGGTGAAGTGCTTCTTCCCTCACATGGTTCTCATGAAACTGCTGTTTCCATTTCACCCTTTAGAGTCACTCTAAAATGATCTTCCTGGGAATATATATATCTATTTCTACTAGTCCTAAACCAATACTTAAACCCATCTTTCAAATTCTGCTAATCTATTTGGTATAGGGGAATGAAGCCACATATTTATTTACTTATTTACTGCCACTCCAACCATTTTAACTGTACAATTTAGCGGTGCTAATTATCTTCACAATGTTGTGCAACCATAACCACTATTTCCAAAACTTTTTATCACCGCAAATATTCTACAACCACTAAATAATAACTCCTCATTCTCCTCTCCCCACCAGCTCTTAATAAGCTCTAATCTACTTTCTGTCTATGAATTTTCCTATTCTAGATATGAAATAAGTGGAATCATACAATATATATCCTTTTGTGTCTACCTTATTTCACTTAGCATTAATGTTTTTAAGGCTCATCCATATTGTAGCATGTATCAGAACTTCGTTCCTTTTCACGGCTTAATAATATTCCATTGTATGTATATACTACATTTTGTTTATCCATTCATCTGTTGATAAACACTTAGGTTGTTTCCACCTCCTAGATATTGTAAATAATGTTGCAGTGAACATTGGTGTGCAAGTGTCTGTTTTCAATGATGTGGGCTACATACCTAAGAATGTAATCTCTGGGTCTTATCGTAACCCTATATTAGCTTTTCAAGGAACCATCAAACTCTTTTCCACAGAAAGCGCAGCATTTTACATTCCTACCAGCAGTGGAAGAGGGTTCTAATTTCCCTACATGCTCAACACATGTTTTTATCTTTCTAAATAATAGCTATTCTAGTAGGTGTGAATTGGTACCTCATTATGGTTTGGATTTGCATTTCCCTAATGATTAGTGATACTGAGTATCTTTTCATGTGTTTATTGCCCATTTGTATATGTTCCTTGGAAAAATATCTATTTAAGTCTTTGCCCATTTTTTAAATTGTGTTATTTCTCTTTTCGTTGTAGAGTATGGGGAGTTGTTTATATATTGTAGATATTAAACCTTATTGGATAAACAATTTATAAATAAATCTTTTCACAAAATTAGTGGACAGTTTGGTGATAGACAGAGGGAAGGGAGTTGGGGGGTTGGGAGAATGGGGTGAAGGGTTAAGGAAGTACAGGTTAGTAGTTGATAGTTGGACACGGGGATAGAGAGCGTGGTAGAGGGAAAGCAGTCAGCATTAATGTGATGGCTGGGTGGAGGGCCAGGGGAGAGAGGGAGCAATTGGGGGGGTCGTTTTATGAACTATATAGATGTCTCACCAATGTACTGTATACTTGAAACTAACTTAAATAAATAAATTTTTTAAAATAAATAAATAAATAAAAACATTTTCTCCTACTCTATAGGTTGTATTTTAACTTTTTTGATGTCCTTTGATACACAAAAGTTTTTAGTATTGATGAAGTTCGATTTACCTGTTTTTTTCTTTTATTGCTCATGGTTTTGTTATCAGATCTAAGAATCCATTGCCAAAATCTAAGGTTATTAAAATGTACTGCTATGTTTACTTCTAAGAGTTTTTTGGTTTCAGCTCTTATATTTATATTGTTGATACGTTTTGAATTAATTTTTGCATATGGTGTGAGTTATCTATTTATTTTTTGAAGGTTATATCTTGACATAGGTGTCAGGATGATACATGGATTATTATAGGAACCCACCCAAACACACACACAAATTGATCTTTATTTGGTGGGACATCAATGATTGTTTTAAATTTGGAGAGAAATAAAAGAAGCGAAGAAGAAAGTTCACAATAATTGGGGGAAGGGTAATGTAAAAGACTAGCTTCAGATGTAAAAGAAGAAAAAAATCAAAGTTCGATCAAGTAGAACTTACATTCCCCGAAATTCACAACACAGTTTCCCCATACTTGACAAAATGCTTTAATGTGAATAAAGAAAGAAAATTAGAGAGGACATTTTAGGTTGGTGGGGGTCCCAGAGAAAAGAAATCTATGGTCCCTTATAGATTGATTCTAGAAAGAGAGAATGACAGAATTCCATATTTTGGGGGAACTGGAAGCAGAGGAAGGAGTATTATGCTTCCTATTTGGCTACCCATGGAGGCTACAAGCTCCCGGGAAAGTTTCATGCATCCTCATGAAGAGAAACGGTAGAGTAGATGGCTATCCAGGGTGCCTTACATTCAGGCATGAGCCAGAGAGAAGCCTCGGAAATATCTGCTAATCCTCCCTCCCATAGGGCATGGGGAGCTGTTGAACTTCTTACAAGAAACAGTGCAAATCACCCTAAGAACATAGAGTTTCTATTGCAATAACTTTAAAATCAAGCTCAAAACATTTTTAATTATGTCTAATAAAATTTTATATATCCAAGAGAGAGCTATTACATTTTGCAGGAATAAAAAACTCAGGTGAGGTTTATAATTCCCCTTGCCTCAACTTTTGACCAGAATTTGCTCACCAAACTTCATTTCTCCATAATGTGGAGGATTAGCCAATTTAACTTATTCTACAGCAGCTGACAACTAAATATAGGTGAATGCATTTATTGGGGGTTGTATCGTGATATTTTAAAAGAACACCAATGTTGTCATTCGATGCTTTTACTAAGTCATAAAATGCTCCTTCGAGACGCAGTTGTATGCAAATAAATTCTCTAATCTGCTTCTGTATCCCCAGATGCAGGCAAGAGCAAAGGGCTATAGGCTAACAAACATTTGGTAGCAGTCAGAAGCCTCTCTCTTCACATCACAGCTTTATAGATGTCAAGATGAAAGGACCGTACCTGACCTCTGCTCTCACTTCAAAGGAGTTCAGGCATTAAGTCTCTAGCACTGCTGTGCCTTTAGCAGAAGGCTGGTGAAGACAGAAGACATGTGGACCCCAGGGGAGAAGAGGGGATGTTCTCCACACAAACACACATCATTCTGGTGGATCTCAACAAGGCCAGTATGAGAGACACCGTGCTGTGGACATGTGGAGAAAGCGGAGACGCACCGAGGAGAATGCAATGTGGAGTTGATCATTCTCGCTGCAAGGACCTTGGGGGAAAAGTCAGAGGTGAGATCTGCCTCTGTGCATGTGCGCAGTAGTCATCATTTCAAATTTAATGACTCCATTGACTCATTATTGTTTGCCTTTTTAAAAATGTATTGGTACAGAACGTTATATAATTTTATGATTAACACTATTTCTCAGCAGTCAAGAGAACAAAAGCAACTTTCGTTGGTTGGCTCTAACTTGCCAAACTTCCAAGCATTTCCCTATTAAATAGCCAGTGACTGAAAAAGTAGTTGACATTCATCTCAATAGGTACGCACTGAGCACATACTGTGAGCGAGGCACTGATCTGTTTCTTTGATAAAAGAGGGACCTATGTCTTCATAAAATTTATGTGACGGGTGATGAAGAGGGAACTAGAGGAGGTTAGGAGATTATACTATGTCATTATACTATGACATAAGTCTGACCCCAAGTGAAAATATAAGAAAGGAAGGCTGGGGAGAAGTATTGTAAAGTGCAGTGACTTGTAAGGGAAGTTCCACAAGGCTGTTGTAGAGTCCTCAACCAAAGTCACTCATCAGAAGAGTCTCACATGTCCCAGGAATGAGCCTGCCATACTATTCCTGGCACACTCCGTCAATGACTGAGAACAACACATGGAAAGTGTGGCCTTGGCACAAACATGGCAATGGATTTCAGATCCAGGTGGCTGAGGCTTTAGGTCAGTTATGCTCCCTGCAGTGGGAAGAGATCTGAGAGACGAACTCTCACGGCGGTCACACAAAAGGGTCAGCTATCCAGGAAATTCCTTCCGAGACAGAGAATTAGTATGACACATGTATTTCAGGCCATCATTTAGCATCACAAGTATGTCTGTTTAAATGAGGAGAAAATTAGTTTATATATTTACTTGGTAGAGAAATGAGTATTTTCTATCCCCAAAAGATAATTTGTTATTCCAAGAATCTTCGCACCTACTGGTCTCTTTTGACAGCCACTTGATGGTTTTTAGTTTGAAGAAAGTTGCCATTTCTTTTTCAGTAAATGATAAAGAAGGAGAGATATTTTTGCCATTGTACTAATATAGAGAAGTAGCAGTTCTGGTTTTCCCCCCTAAAGTGAGCTTTCTTATTCATGACAAATGACTGCTCTGCCTGCAGCTCTTTGTCACAAAGGTGGGGACAGAAGTGTGCAGTAACCATGTCTGCACTATTTTCAGCATCTTTCCATTACAACCTAATTCTTCCAATCTGCTTCCTACAGAAGAACTAATCCACACATAGTATCATCTACTTCATTAGTTACCATGAGTAAGAGTGAGCAAGGAATGGCATTCTATTATGGCATTAAAAGTTGTCACAATGATTTCCTTGTTGCCTTGATGTTAAAATTTCATCTCGACATCACGTCCAATAAATACTAACTGAATATCTATTATGAGTTTACCAAAGAGAATGCAAAGAGGACCAGAACCTTGATCTCAAGGGGCTTACTATTTGGGGGCAAAAGGACACTTATATTAAAGCAATTCATGTAGTACAGACTGCTGGGTCTGGATTTTATTTTATCCCGTGTATAAGCTACAAAATTAGCCTAAAACAGTTTCCTGGATGCTTAGCAGAAGACAAGAGATCCTGCGTCAGAAACAAAGGTCCTTATTATTCACAGCACAGCAAGCATCAATAGAGCTTGGGAAATCCACTGCTTTTCCAGTAAGAAGCAAACTAGTCTACTCTTTGTACAAAGGGTATATATTACTCATCTCCCAGGTTACCAGCTGCATAAACAAACATGAGAAATGGCCTGGGTAATGAGACTTGCAAGCTCGGCACACCCAGCAAGACAGGTAGGAACTCAAGAAGCTCAGGTGGTTCTGTCTCTCCCAACATCGGCAGAAACTCAAATGATCAATGCAGGTGACAGAACCTCTGAAGTCTGACGATCAGAAGTAACAAACACTCATGACTTAGGTAGGGAAATTGATGTTGACATTGGCTCCCAGAAAAAAGATTGCTGGCTATAGCAACCTGTTAATTACCAGTTTACCTCTACTGGCAGCTGTGGGTTGCTTACAAGGAAAATAAAGTGCAGGGGGATGAAGAGGAAGAATGGGTCTTTGGGAGTTTTAATAGTTATTAACAATGACAAAAATGGACTAGGTTCATTGATACTATGTAAAACTATCATTCTGAACATTTATGGTCAGAGATTTGAAGGAAGGGATGTTATATGCAGGAATCTGATTATAATCATGAGTTGAAATGTTATCTCCATCTAGATATTTCTACATATTTTTCTATTAAACGTCCCATCTAAGCCACAATAGAAACAATAGGAACAATGGCTGTATTTTAAGTTTCAATTAGCTGCATAGATGTTGATGAGAGTATGGGGATTTAAAACCCTTTATGTGCCCATTAGATAAAAATCTGTGACATGCAAGTCTTTATTACTCATCAGCATGAGGCCAAGTAAATTAGTGGAGGGCCAATTCCTGCTCCACACCCACATCTGCTCGGCCCAATTCCCAGTGAGTTCCAGAGCCACACAAGATGTTATACCCAACAGTGACCTTTTGTACCAGAAGCGCCACTGATTCTAGCAGGAAACTGGGTTTCCTCCACTTCCTCCTAAGTTCCAGAGGGCAGTGGACATGACCCTGAAGTATTCTGTGATCTTATTGTGAAGCCAGCAGCCATGAAGCAGCTTTCCCCAGGACGAAAGTAGCTGCCATGGGGCTCACACAAGACTGACAGTTAGGAAGCAGGCCTGGGCTCCTTGCCTCCGGAGGAGAGACAGAACCGTGGTGGTAGCCACTGCCTCTCTCAGCAGTACAGTCCTTGGAAAACAGAATGTGGAAAAGTGGAAACTGTTGGCTAGCACTAAAGTATTATTTAATATGGGAGGCAGGCTTATGTGAAAATCAATGTTTTTTCTTTTCAAAAGTAGTGTTGAATTCTCACAATAGACAGCAAACATATAGATTTTTTGATCATGAAAACATTTCTCTCCTGCTCTCTTTCTCTCTTTCTCTCGTCCTCCTTCCCTCCCTTCCTCTTTCCCTTCCTCTCTCTCTAGAATTCTAGAATCCATTTGCACATTCTTTTTAATTAAAATCACATTTTAGGAGGAAAACATAAGTATTTATCTGCATAGAGAAGAAAAGAGCTTCTGGAAATGTCTGTGTCACTTAGTTTTAGGAGCAATTTTCCCCCTCACTGAAATTGCCTCTTCCTCCTCGTATTATTCCACTGCCTAGGTCACAGCCTGGCCTAATTTACCTAAACACCTAAACAGCTTTTTCTTCAATGATTTTCAAGTATATGTATGAGAAAGTGCTATCTTTGTATTTTAAAAGAGGAAATTTATATTTCAGCCATATTTGTATTTTAAAAGACGAAATGTATATTTCAAAAAAAAAAATAAATATATAAAGTGGTATATTACCAACAGCAGATTTTTAAGGGCTGTCATTGCGGGGGAATGATGTCCCTTAAAAATCTTTTAGCTACAAAGCATTGAACAAAATATCTAGTCTGTACAAGTCTATCTCTGGTCCACTTCACCAAATAGGATTTCTATGCCCAAACTCAGACTGAATTCTTCATTTTAGACCTATTTACGGATAGTGCTAAATGTCCAATGAAAACTTTCCAAACCCAGCAGCTGGCCAGATGTTTTATCTGATAGCAAGCGTCCAGATACTATTTGAGAACACACAGACGTTTGATTGTCATCCGGGTGTTTGGCCTTAAAACGCGCAGTCTTTAGAAATCACAGCAAGAGCTCATTCTACACAGGCATTTCGTGTAATGTGCCCTACAATGTTGTTTTCTATTCTAAAAGAAAGTTCCACTGTCCCTTGAAAGTGGCAGCAGCGTGGAAATCTGTCCAAATAGAGAACTTGGGTCTTTAGGAGGCTGTTTTGATCTTGGGGGAAGCCAGTGCCAGTCAGGAGCTGGCGTGGCTCTCTGTGTCGTTCTGGGGAGGTTACGTTGTGCTGTGCTGACCCCAAATGCTCCAAATCTCAGTGGCTCAAACAGCCGAGGTTCATCTCTCACTTACGTTGCATGTCGGATGTGAGCCTGGGGTGGCAGCGGCGGGAGCGGAGCGGAGCGGGAGTGGGGGTTGGAGGGTCTCTGCGCCGTCGTCACTCAGGGACTCGAGCAGAAGAATCTCCATCTCTGTGAGGATTTTCGCATTTGCTTCATAGAGAAGAGCAGGGCTGGTGGGTCTCTAAGTGGCATTTTGTAAAGTCTCATGGAAAAGAGTCCTCATCATGGACACGCCTAACTACAAGCGGTCGGTAAAGTACAGTCCCCGAGCAGCCCCAAAAGAACGGAACCAGGGACAAGTGATCAGTAGTATCTGTCACATCCACCCAGGGTTCAAAAGAAAAATTCACCAAAAAGAAATTTCCTTAAAGCTGGTTTTCCTTTTAAGTCAAAATCAGACATTCTTTGGTTATCTCAGACTAAATGCACAGTAATAATTTATCAATATGTCATTACACAGATAGGACCACTGGAAGCTTGTTTCATTTACAATTTAAAAGTTTGTTCTCTCAGGGACCTTCACCTTATTCCCTGCTCCATCAAAACAAAAAAAGAAACAACCAAAAGAGAGAGAAAGTACATGTTAAAACTCTAGTCCCTCATTTCAAGCATGCAAAGGCTCTGTGAATTCAAACAATGGAAAAACATATCTACTCGCCTCCTGGCAAAAGCATTACTCTTTAATGAGAACATGCTCTATGCTTCAAAATTTCATTACCAGGATTAATCACTGTTCAATGTGGTATATAATCAATCAACTTTCCTATGCATAGGCAAATGTGCATTTGTTTTTATAAAATAGGGATTATACTCTGTACTTTCATATGCTACTTTTTAAAATATTTGGTATTATTGTAATCATTTTACAATTTGCGAAAACAGTTTTAATGACTACATAAGATTAAATCAAAAGACCCTATAATTTATTTCACCCTTTTCCTTTTGGACATTTACATTGCATAGTATATAAATTTATATTTCTGTGATTATTTGATGAATTATGAATGTTTCTTTGCCTCATGAGATTACAAACTCTTGTGTTTGTTTTTGGTCACCATTAGATTCTCATTCTTAGCAACACCTGAAATACAGTGGGTAGGCTATATAGCATCTATTGAATGAATGAGCGAATCTACCCTTTGGTCCTTGTCTCAGATCAACCTCATTCACAAAATATTTTGATCTGCACCTCAGCTGTACATAGTAGTTTCTCTCTCTTCTAAAATTTCTTCATAGTTCTTTTTTCTGTATAATTCCCTGGCAAAGAAAAAAGAAAAAATACTATTTATCGAACACTATTACATGCCAGGCACTGTGCTAGATGTATTCAAGGAGAAAGCCAATGTCAAAAGTGTTGTGCCTTGGCCTAGAGGACATGCAGGAAAAAAAAAAAAACCTGGCATGTACAGTCAAGGACACTTCCAGAACTCTTCAGCGACTTTTTAAACAGGGCTGATCACAAAAATCTCGAGTAGTATTCTGAGACTTTTTTTTTTCCTTGTTAATATATTGTACTTATTTTCAGAGGTACATGCCCGACATAAAGACACTATTCCCATCCCCTCGAATTACAAATCAGAAATAGATGTGTGAATTAGCGCTCACTTTAGTACACAGAGGTTTCCATTTTCTTTCCCTTTAAATGACATTTATAAACTAATGAATGTCTCAGATTCTTTCATCTCACATGTCGGAGACACAAAAACTGCAATGCTTCCACATCACAAATTAATGGAAAATAATGCAAGACATTTACTTCCCTTCACAGCATAAATGTTGAGTAGTTCAATTTCTGCATCTTAACACAGATGTTTAAGCAGCTGAGCAGGTATCTAATTAGTCTTTACTAATGATTCCGGGAAGATGCTACTTCATTTCCTAAGGATAAGTCAATATACAAAGGAGATTTCAGAGATGAGAGAGGAAAGCACGGTAGCTAGAAGTCTCAACATTCAATCAGATTTTAGAGATGACATTAAGCAAATTATATATTTCCATATGGATAAAAAATGATGCTGGGTTGTAAGCTAGACAGTAGAAGCCTAGCAGAATGGGGATGAAATAGACACGACAAAGCTTAATACAAAATTTTGCTCCCCGGACAGTTTCCTATCTAAATGTTATTACCCCATCACCCCTGCATTGTTCATCTCCTTACAAGGGGCAGAGGCCATGGTCAATCATGACGAGAGAAGATAAACACAAGAACTACTCCCCTCAACACACCCCACGTGCCAACCTCCATCTCTCCGCTGTTTGCTCTTAAAGGCTACTTCTATAGACAATGCAAGAACAGAATCATGTACTATTCTACATGATCTATAAAGATCTCTTTACATATAGGACTTTAAAAGTCTATGAGCATCATTTAAAAATATAAATCAAATAGCTTATTGGAATGAACAGTCGGGAGATAGATACTGACATCAAGAAAGTAAATGAATCAATGATCATTTCTTAGGTTACACAGAAACAGAGGCTCTGTGGGATCGGGAGATATGTATTACTTTTTTTTTCTCCCTTTGACATCCAAAAGTAGGTCAGATCCTCTCTGAGTGACCAGCCCTCACCAATAACCCTGGCATTTCCAATATAGACAACAGATGACTCTTATGTAGCTTTCATTTAAAATTTTTGTCTACCTTCTTTTGATTCTGAAAACCAGAATTCTTGGAAGGCACAATTTCCTCAAATATCTAAGGTCTAAAATAGATCAAATTATTTCCAAATCGACCTCTACTATCCCTATCAAGAATCCTACTTTCTCCCAACCAATATTCTAGCTATTTAAAAAAGCTATTTAACTTTAATACCCATCAGAGTCACTGTACTGCCTAAGGAGGTCAAAAAAATGTAAAAGGAGCAATTATGTCTCAGCCACAGAAAGCTGGCACTTTGGAGAGCTTAGGGTTTACAATACCCAGCTCGTAACAGATGAGCAGCGGGTTAAGGTGAAGATTCCATCATCTGGACAACTTCCTTCACCCTTCGTTTTTGGGTCTTCCATCTTTAACACATCTGCACCTGCCTCCCTCCACCCTGCCTCTAGCTTGAGTTGATCTCTCTCAGGAGAGGCAACGTATCTTCAGGGGGAGTCGCACCTAGGAGACTAGCTGGGTAGCATTCACGTGTGACATGGCATTTCTCAGCAGGTACTCTGAGAACGAGTTTCTCAAAATACTCCAGTAAAAAGCTGCCCAACCCTTCTGGAAAGCTGCAGATTTTACCCCTGATTAAGATTCACAACGGACATCTGCATTTCCTGAATCAATTTGACCTTGGGACCTATTTCAAAGTGGCATTTATTAACATTCCAAGTATCTCATGTTCTACATAACATGTTCTGGAAAGTGTTCAGTTTATGCATTTGAAATCTTCTTAATTAGAGTCTATGTTCTAGGTAACTCAGTAAAGTGGGTGAAATGTGCTTTCTGCTTGTATTGGCCCCAACAGCTCAGTACTTGTTTTTTTTCTGTATGTATTTGCCACACATATTCACACACGGCCCTGTGTTCACTACTGAAATGTACTCCTGGAGTGTATATTCTGTTGTCTTTTGTCGTGCCAGGTCTCTGAAAGGCTATCCTGCCCTCTTCCTTCTTCAGCCAGCTGTCACTCATCCTTTAAGACAGTTCAGTTATCACTTCCTTAGCGAGTCTCACCTACCCATCTCATACCTAACCTCCCCCATCCTCAGGCTGGATTTAAGTGCCCCTCATCCACACTCATCTGCCCCCTTCAAAGTTGAAGCAAAGAGATACTTCTTTATTACTTAATGGTGCTGCCATTTAAAGGTGCTCAATCAATATGTGTGAATCAATATCCAACTAGTATATTTGCTCCTTGAAGATAACTGTTATATTTTACTCATCTTTCTGGCTCTAGCACCTGAAAGAAAAGAGTAGCTGCCCAATGAATATATTTGTTTCACAAATACTTATTATACATATTATACAAACATCTAGCTCCTAACATCTCCTCTGCAGTCAAAATATTAACTACCTGGATAAATTAATTTGCACATTAATAGCAAAGAATTGGGAAAGAGAAAGGGGGAATTTTCCAGTTAAATAAGTGAATTTGAAAATGTATAAGGGATATTCCTCTTGCCGACATTATTCCACAGTTGCTATCTGGTTCAAAGAACTTGGACATGAGGTAGGAGAGAAACAAGGAGGCCACCTTTCTAGTCACCATTCTCTGGTTTAGATCTGGGTTAGAGTCTATGAAAATTGTAATGCCGGGGAGGCCAATTCGTGTGCCAAAGGGCCTACAGGTGTCATCCCCCAGGCTAGGTGGTATAGGGAGCCCAGATTTCTCAAAAAGATTTTTACCAATATTTAATTTTAGATGATAATCTAAAAAAAAAAAAAATGAGATCAGCATTTCTAGATCTTCCAGATAACCATTATTTTGACAAAAAAGTTGTTTGATTTCTGCTCCCAGAATTACAATAAGTAAAAGCAGAGTGATATGTAAATTTCTTGATGTAGTCATATCATGTAAGCCTCAACTCACCTGGCTGACCTGCAATTACTACTAGGTGAGGGCTTTACATTGCCCAGTGGTTTACTTTTCTGTGTCAGTAAGTTGTGAATTAACTCATCGGACTTTAATAACAACTGACGTTTTTAAATACGAGGATTAATTATCATGATAAAAGTGAATAAAGCTTCAGGAAATCTATTCCAGTCTTACAAATTTATTAGTATGATGAATATTTTAATTTCGATTTATAAAACAGAATTATCCTGAGACTTAATCCAACAACCATTCTACCAAACACGAAGCTGCCCGGACACTTCAGAATTCCCGTAAGCCAATCAGTGTCCGAGGTTGAACTACTCATCGTGTGATTGAACACGTGGGTGGCTTCTATGTGAATCTGACTGCTGGTTCATTTTTCAGGGATCAGGGGATCAGAAGCATATTTCTCTTCGCCTGTGAAATTGCCCTGTGGATCAATATCTCAGGGTGCTCACACATGCTATTTGGGATGACGATACCTTCTAAATTGGGAGCATTTAGGGTGGGTGTGGGGGCATGAATACATCGACTAATAAAATATTGTAGAGTAATGATTAGGATGCCAAGATTGGCGAGAGAGTTTGTTTGAAGAAGCAGAGTATACAAACGGTGTCAGAATACAGAACCAGTGTTGGGTGACAGTTCAAACGTGTAAATCTATGTAGGTCCCATTATAAATAAAGTGATATTAAATATAAGCACAGAGTAAGATATGACTTTGGGGCTGAGCATTCTTTTAGTCTGGAAATGATGGGGACTTTGCCTGTTGGCCCCAGTCCAAAGTTCAAAGCTCTGAGTAACAGAGTCTTCTCTCAGAATCTAGGCATTGACACTCCTAAGGAACGAGCCATAGATGTGGAGTTATATTCTACCTGTTGTTCACAGATCTACTGCTTGAGACTCCAGTGCCCGCAACATGTCCTCCCTGGTCTTAGAGTAACAGCAGGAAGGCGCACCCCAAGCCAGGGACTGTATTTTGGGGTTTTAATGGGTTGCAAGGAACTGCTTTGTGAACAATGATGAATCTGCTGCAGAAAGAGTAAATGAGAGCTGGAAGTAGGGCAGGTTCTTTCCTGCTGGCCTGGCACTGAATAACTTGGATGGATACTGGCTGAGGCAATAATGAGTCTTTTGTGATATTAACTGGTAACCACTTAGGGCTGCAGGGCCTGAGGTTTATAATCATACACCACTGGGTTTATGAAAGCTTAAAATCAATCCAATACTTAAGATGTTGACTATTAGATGTTTTTGAGAGATTTTTGGTTTTGCTTTTTCTTTTTAGTCAGGGGAAATGAGAATCGGGGAGAAGGAGGTAGAGGAAGCCCTAATGGGCATCAAGGTCATTAATTATTAAAAATATCATTCTGGCATTATTCTGACTCACAATTTTCTTAAAGTTGGAGTTCAACTGTCATTTTTAGTGTTCAAATTGCTAATTTTAATGCTTAACATTGTTAATTTATACATTAATTAGAAAGCTGAGGTGCAGGACCCTGAGACTTAGTTTTGCCCCTTATTCCATTGCTTGCTTTACTCTTCATTGTTCTAAAAAAAAGTGGGAAAACAGGTCAATTGAATATGAATACTGTTTATGATCCATGAGAACAGGGAATCTGTCTGCCTCGTTTACTGCTGTATTTCCAAAGCTTAATTCAGTGCCTGGCACATAGTCAGTTCTCAATAAATTTCAATTGAATAAATTTCTATTTTTCATATCACCTTGCTTCAGACTTCTAAAACAAAGTAATGCTGATATATTCTACAAAACAGCAGCTCTGGTAAACTTCGTACCAGTTTCTGTTGCAGTGTTACATATTTAAATTTAGGTTCCAATTCATTCATTTAGATTAAGGAAAACAAATGAAAATAATGTGTTATGGGACCACTTATTCAGTGTCCTAGTGATATCAGACATTCTTAATTTTTTGAGACTTAAAAAAAATTCTTAACTTTACAAGACTTTATTTTTAGAACAATTTTGTGTTCAAAGCAAAATCAAGAGACAGGTACAGAGGTATCCCTTATACTCTTTGACCCCACATAGGCATAGCTTCCCCCATTATTAACATCCCCCACCGCTGTTGTGCATTTGTTACAACTGATGAACATATCTCAAATTGCACAGTTTACATTAGAATTCACTCATGGTGTTTTACATTCCATTTGGACAAATGTGTAATGACATGTATTCACCATTGTAGTATCGTACGAAGTAGTTTCATGGCCCTAAAATTCTCTGTGCTGCCCTATTCATCCTTCCCCCCCAAAACTCCTGGCCACCACTGTTTTTTTTTTTTTTTCCTACTGTCTCTATAACTTTGCCTTTTCCAGAATATAGTTGGGATCATAGAGTATGTAGCCTTTTCAGATTGGCTTTTATCACTTAGTAATACAAATTTAGGTTTCCTCCATTTCATTTCATGGCTTGATAACTCATTTCTTTCCGATGCTAAATAATATTTCATTGTCTAAATATAACACAGTTTATTTATTCATTCAACTACCAAAAAACATCTTGGTTGCTTCTAAGTTTTGTTAATTATGAATACAACTGCTATAAACATCCAGTGCAGGGTTTTGTGTGGACATAAGATTCTGAAAGAGACTGTAGAAAATTTCTTCTTTAATAGATACAGACCTAATCAGATTGTTTGTCTCTTCTGTTAGTTTTTGCTGATTGTGCCTTTCAAGGAATTGACCCATTTAACCTAGGTTATCAAATTTATTGAAATATACTTGTTCATAGTACTTTTTATTATCCTCTTAATGTCCATGGGATCTGTAGTGATGCCCCCTCTTTCATTTCTGATATTAATAATTTGTGTCCTCTCTCCTTTTTCGATTAGCCTGGCTATAGGCTTATCATTGTTATTGATTATTCAAAGAACCAGCTTTTGGTTTTATTGATTTTCTTTATTAATTTTCTGCTTTTAATTTCATTGATTTCTGCTCTAATTCTTAATATCTATATTCTTATCTTTACTTTGGATTTAATTTGCTCTTATTTTTCTAGTTTCCTAAATAGAAGCTTAGATGACTGGTTTTAGATCTTTCTTCTTTGCTATTGTATGTATTCAATAGTATAAATTTTTCTGTAAGCACTGCTTTCACTGTATCTCACAAATTTTGATAAGTTCTATTTTCATTTTCATTAATTTCAAAATATTTTAAAATTTCTTTTGAGATTTCTTCTTTGACACTTGTATTTAGTAATGTTTTTTAATCTCTACTTATTCGGGGATTTTCCAGTTATCTTTCAGTTATTGATTTCTAGTTTAATTCTACTGTGGTCTACAAGTAGACTTTGTATACTTTCTTTCCATTTAAATTTGTTAAGATGTGTTTTATGGTCCTGAATGTGGTCTATCTTTATGAATATCCCATATGAACTTGAAAAAAATGTGTATTCTGCTGGTATTAGATGGAATAGTCGGTGGCTACTCATTATATCCAGTTGATGGATGGCAAAGTTGAGTTTAATTATGTCCTTACTGATTTTCTGCCTGCTGGATCATGCATTTCTGATAGAAGGATGCTGAAGTCTCCAACTATAATAGTGACTCATCTATTTTTCTCAGCATTTCTATCAGGTTATGTTCTGGTTAACTAGTTTCTCTTGAAGACAGACCTCACAAAGTATGGGAGGCCCCTTTGACTTTCAGCTCTTTATTTGTTGTTAGGACAGACTAGCAACTTCCAGGGTCCTTACATGCTGAACCAGAAAACATAACCATTATTAATTTTTAAGCATAAATGTGGACTAGTACAAGGTCTCCACCCAGAAGAAGGAGCGTGACTATCCAAAGCAACCAGATAATTTGAATTTGAGTTTGCTTTGAATATGAGGCCTGTAGAGAACACCAGTACTTGCTAGTCTTGGCAGAACCATAAAACAGACAGAGAGAGTAGTGGAAGAAATACTGTCAGGATAAGGCATAAACAAGCGGGGCGGAAGAAGCCAGGTCTCTATAAAAGCAGCTCCAGCCCCTAAAGCAGCTCACGCCCACTCAGGAGAAGACAGTGAGGACTTGTTTAATCACAGAGCTGCCGTCAGAAACTGGATACAATGTTGTCCTCAGATGACCTTCCTTTCAGGCCCTGGTGGCCTGGCGAGGTGAGGGCTGCCTCTGTTCTTCTCCCCTTCTGTCTCCTTAGCTAACGTTGAAGAGCCTGATCAACATACGTTTGAGTTAAGTTCTCCTCTGTCTCTAACATCCTAGAATTATACTGAGCACCGTGAAAATTCATTAGTTCAGATCACTTGTTCCAAATATCTAGTTATTCCATTTGGACTAAGCTGAAGTTTATTTTTATTCAGAAAAAAAAAATTACTATAGACAGCTCAAATTAAAAAGAAAGGGGATAGAGAATTTTTTTAATATTTAAAGACATAAGCTATCAGTATGTTAACTTAAAACTATTTTATCTATTAAAAATTTATGACTCAAGGAACTTCAATTAGGTAGAATGAATAAGTATTGTTTATCATTATCTTTTTAAACAAATATTTACTGATCCTCTCTATGGTCTAGGCACTGTACTAAGTTACTACTGCTGTTTGAATGTTTGTGTCCCCCCGCCCCCAAATTCATATATTGAAATCCTAACCTCCAAATGTGATTGTATTAGTAGGGAGGGCCTTAGGGATTTACTTAAGTCATGAGGGTAGAACCTTCTTGAAAGGGATTAGTTTTTTATAAAAGAGGCTCCAGAGAGATCTCTAACCCCTTTTATTATGTGAGGATACAGCTAGAACTAATAAACAAATTCAGCAAAGTTGCAGGAAACAAAACCAACACTAAAAAAATAGGTGTATTTCTACACACTAGCAGTGAATGATCCGAAAGGAAGTTAAGAAGATAATTCTATTTACAATAGCATCGTAAAGAATAAAATACTTAGGAATAAATTTAACCAAGAAGGTGAAAGACTTGTACACTGAAGACTATAAAATGTTGCTGAAAGAACTCAAAGACACAAACAAATAGAAAGACATGCTGTGTTCACTGACTGGAGGGTGAACATTTTGAGTCAATCCTAGCCAAAGTGATCTACAGGTTTCATGCAATCCCTATCAAAATCTGATATCATTTCTTTCCAGAAATAGAAAAATTTATCCTAAATTCATGTGAAATTTCAAAGGACCCTGAAAAGCTAAAATAGTCTTGAAAAAGAACGAAGTTGGAGGTCTCATACTTTCTGATTTCAAAACTTACTACAAATCTGCAGTAATCAAAACAGTATGGTAATGGCATAAAAACAGACATACAGACCAATGAAATAGAATAGAGAGCCCAGAGATGACCCCTCACATAGATGATCAAATGATCTCAGCAAGAATGCTAAAGCCATTCAGTGGGTAAATATTGCTACAAAGTGGATGAATCTTGAAGACATGCTAAGTGAAATAAACCAGACACAAAAGAACAAATATTGTATGACTCTACTTATATGAGGAACCGAGAAGAGTCAAATTCATAGAGACAGAAAGTAGAATAGTAGTTACCAGAGCCGGGGGTGGGGGATGAGGAGTTATTTAATAGGTGTAGAATTTCAGTTTGGAAAGATGAAAAAGTTTAGGAAATGGATTGTGGTGACGGCTGTACAACAATATGAATGGAATTGATTCCATTGAATCAATGAAAAGTGGTTAAAATGGTAAATTTTGTGTCATATATGTGTATATATATATGTGTGTATTTATACATACATATAAATACATATATATATTTACAACAATAAAAACAAGCAAAATACAATAGTCCATACGTGGTAGGCTCTCAAAGAACATTGTTGTTGAGAACATATGTGCACACATGAGCTATTGTTAATACCCTGTAATCCTATTTGCCACACGAAAAATAAATGTGAAATCCAAAATTATATATTATAATATTCTGTTCCCTTCCTTAGAAAAATGAACATTTCATACCTTGGCTTTTTTTTAGAAATTCTAAAATTTTTAAGTAGTGAACCTTTATACAGTATTAAAATTCCATTAGATTATAATTAATCTATTCCACGTATTACATGAAATATTGAAAAATTAAGATATTTTTAAAAGATAATTATTTCCCTTTTCATCATCCGCTGTAAAATATTTGAAGGGCAAAATTTTAAATATCTTTACAATTCTGTAAAGTCTTTACCCACCCTTTTTGAAGATGTCTAAACAGTCCTCACACATTCACTAGAAAAGGAATAATGAATACCAATTTTCTTCTTTTTGCTGAATTCAGAATTGAAATTTATTTTTTTCTCTATGTGGCAGAAAATTCTTACTAACTCACAAAGCTATAATTGAAGTTTTTTGAAATGATAATCCCGTTAAGAAATCAGAATAAGAAGCTAGTTGAAAATTCAATTCAATGTCAAAATATCCTGAAGCTTTGCCAAAATCTCATTCTAAATCCAAATTATATCTAAAGGGATGTTCAAAATCTCAAATGATGTTCTGTGTTTTTATTTTTATATTCCTTGTCATTGCTATTTTTATCTTGGGATGGAAATGTTTCTCTACTCCCACACAGTCCAATTTTCAGTGACATTTCTAATTAAATCGAACTCAAGCTAGAAAACCTTAAAATAAGGTTTTCATTCTTAAGATTTTATACTACAACCTAAAACAGAGACATGACTAAATAACAAAAGTCAGCTCTAACTCATGCCAATCAACTGGGCATTAAAACATTCAAACTTCCTTGAATATTTGCACTGAACATGAATTAGATACGGTAATAATTAATTAGTGAAAAGGTCAGCAATATAGAGTTAATTATGCCTACTTCATATAGGCAAATTAGAGTCAGAGGAGGTGTCATGCAATTTTTCCAGCATCTCACTAACAATAATAGATGCAATCATTCCTGTAAAATATTACCCTCAACTCATCGAAACAAGCCATTTCCCCAAATTTCTTTCTCAGTTCTTTCTGGAGCTTATCAAGTTTATAAAAAAATAAGAGTATGCAATATAAATCAATAATTGCTCACTTAAGACAATTTAGAAAATAAGTGTAAGTCCTTTCTGATACCATAAATAATTGTCAGTAAGTGGAAGATTGAATCACAAAATAAAATTATAAACCCACCATAAGAAAATACTCTTGCATTCAGAAATGCCTAAGTATTGAAAGTAAACATTATGAAAAACAACAAAACATAGATTTTTCCTAGTAAGTACGAAAAAGTTGGAAAAAATAAATAACAAAAATATAAACAAATGTCCTTTGCGGGCTAAGTTCCAAAGGGGAAGGGGGCACTGCCACAAATGATTACACACATGTTTAGGAGTATGACTTGTCATAAAATTTTGAAAGTGAGTTTCTATCATTAAAATGTTTTAAATCCTCTAGAAATTTGACTTTATGCTCAGGAAAACATTCAGGATATGTAGAAAGACTTATTCTTTTAACAAACATTTATTAAAAGCTAACTACATACCAGGCACCTGTGATGGACACAGAGTTGGGTCACCAGGATCACCCTTTAGGAAAGAGCTGTTTCCTCCAGCTGTCGGCCTCTGCAGCAATGGCCTCGGCTGCAGAGCCACCTCCCCCAGCCGGTGTCACCTCTTGACTGATGGAGACAGGGTATAAACACAGGTATAAAGGCCCACCCATTCTGGCCCCATATGGTGTGGCTCCGACACACCATTTGACCTCAAGAGCTGAGGCAGCCAGGCCAGCACTGCCGCTGGACTCCTGCCTCTGCTTGGCCCTGCTTCTGCCTCGTCCCTCCCACAGGTGTTGATCCAAAGGGTGCATTCGGATAAGCAGCCTGCACTCCAAACTCTGCCTAAGGGTGTGTTCCCCACAAAACCCCATCTACAACGGTTCTGTTCTAGAAGCTAGGGACACTGTGGTGAACAAGATAAAGACCCCTGTTCTTGGCACTTACATCTGGTTTACAGGAAATAGAAAATAAACATGTAAACATAAAGATGAATAACTGCAGAGAGTAATAAGTGCTGTGAAGAAAACAAAACAGGATAGTTTGAGGGAGCATCTGAACCTGGGTGGGGGGTAATTATTTTTATTGAGAGGTCACATAAGGAAATAACATTCGAGCAAAAAAGAGCCTGCCAGGCAGAAATATGGTGGCAGAATGAGAAATTGCAAGAATAAAGACACTATGGTATAATAAAATAAAAATTTTAAGCTATTGGGAGAAAAATATCAAAGAATTTGTGATCTAGAATTAGGAAAGGGTTTTTAAAATAAGTCATAAAAAATTCAAACCACACAGAAAATTTAACTGCATCAAATTTTAAAATGTCTATATTACAAAATATGCTATACACAAAGAAAAGGAGTAAACCACAGACTGGGAAAAAATATTTGCAATGCATGTAATTGACAAAGAATTATTGTCCAAAACATGTAAAGCACCCTCCAATTTATATGGAAAAAAAAAAAACTCTGTAGAAAGAAATGGAATCAGGAGATTAGAGCTTTTCATTTGGTACTAATGTTTCATTTCTATTAAAAATGATTTGAAGTAAGATATGAAAATGTTGGCTGAAAATTGAAATTCAACAAAATGAATGGGGAAATTAGCATTCATTTTAATTGGTATCTGCATGTTATTAACACATGAAATATTTTACAGTTTTAAAAAGGAATCCCATTTACCCAGAACTTAGGGGACAAGAGAAAGAGATTGCAGGACAGTTGTTGTTTTTCAGTCTGATTGTAACAGGAAGCAGGTGGAGGGGCTTAAACACGGGAGTGAGATCATAATTTTAAAAGTCTGTTTGTCATGTTCATTTGTTGCTTTCAGTTTTATATCCCACATATGAGTAAAATCACATGATTCTCAACTTTTTCTCTCTGACTTATTTCGTTTAGCATGACAATCTCAAGATCCATCCATATTGTCTCAAATGGCAGTATTTCATCTTTTCTTAGGGCTGAATGAAGTTAGGTCATTTCTTTCCAATATGTGAGTGAAATAGAATAGGGATAGGTCTTTGCTGGGGTCTCAGGTATGGCGTTTGTATGTTCATTGTTACCGAATTAAAACAGGATGAATTCTAGGGAGACTGGCAAAGCAAGTGCTCACAAAATATTGGTTGTTACGTTACTGGAGAGGCTGGGAACAGATTGGAGTCGAGACCCCATCTCAGTGGGCTATAGCTGTTTGACCCAGTGTATCCAGCCCATGTGCCCCATGTGTGAGCTCAGACTCCACCAAGATGACTGCAGCCCCAGGCACTGTGTGACTATAACTGCGTGAGATGCTGGTACTCGGGGCAACTGCCTAGCTGAGTCATCAATCTTCAGATCTGTGAAAGATGCATAAGACCCCGTGACTGTTGTTAGCACATGCCACTGAGTCTGGGGTGGCTTGTCTACAGAAACAGATAAATAAAAATGCTACCATTACTCATGCTCAACTTTACTTTTATCTTCTTCCTAATCAATGGGCCTTTAATATTTATTTGGATTAGTTAATAAATTTAAATTTTTATCACTTTATCTATGGCAAAAGTAGCTTTTAACCTAAAGGCTTTGCCTTTGTCCTACAGATCAGTTGAACACACTTTGATCTTTTGAAAACTCTGCTTCTGAAAAAACTCAAATTAACACTGCGATCTTTTAAAAGTCAATGACATAAAAGTCTATGAAAAAAATTACCTGAAAATAACTTTATTTCCAAAGTTCTACATGACATCTTTACAAAAGAATGAAGAAATACACCACTAGAAAAAAAATTAAGGCATATTATGACAATCTTATCATAATTTTAAGCACAAAAATTCCTTTTTTTATTGTTTAATGTTATTCACTGAAATGTTAATCTATTTCTTCTGTCTAAAAAGACTTAAAAATAGAACTTGCCTTCCTCTTACTCTACTAAGCAGCTCTTTCAGAGCTGCTTTGTTGCTTAATCTATTCAGACATGATACAATTCATTTCTCTAAATTAAAATTACCTTCCAAATGCCACTATCATTTTCTAACTTTCATGGCCACTTAACAAAATGCTAATTATGTAATCCATGGAGCCACATAATTTTTATTGGACAAAGTAACTATACAGAGATGAAGAGATCGCTTTAACATTACATTGCAAAAATTAATAAACAGAAACGGCATTTAAAATAAAGTCGGGAGGCTAGAAGAGAGGCCTCTCGCATGTGTCACTCAATGCATACTACTGACCCCAACGGGAAGAGGGTACCTTGCATCTCTGACAGGAAGTGATAGTACTTCACTCTCAGCAGAAGGAAGAAAAGATTCCTCCTTGCCCCGTAACAGCCACAACTCAGCCAATGAGACGTCACTCCGCTTCGAACTTTGAGTTTCTTCCAACAGACTTTTCATTTAGAACAACTCCTCCCAAGTCCATAAAAGAGCATTTCTCTCCGTTTCTGTGGACTGGGGCATGGTTCGCCATTAGCCCGCATGTCTCAAATTGCAAAATGAACCCATTTTGCTCGAAAAATATCTGGCTATTTGTTTAAGGTAGACAACATCTAACTCTCTCTGTGTGTGTGTGTGTGTGTGTGTGTGTGAATTTGACATTATATAATAGTGGAAAGTCATTTCTGTGAAGCGAGGACATTTGACAACAATCATATTTGAAAATAGGTCCATCAAGCCTAAATTCGTTAACAGTTTTTGGTTTCTTGGCGATCATTGCACATCCTCTCCTCTATCTCCCGACCATATATAAAGAATTTTAAATATAGTGTATCAGTCAGTTACTGCCAGAATAATAGGTATCTATTTCTCAACCACGCATCTGAGGGTCAGCTGGGGTGGCTCTGCTCCATGTGACTCATTCCAGAGCCATGTGACTCATTCTGTTCTTCTCATGAGAATGGCAGAAGAATAAAAAGCACCAAAGTGCAAGCATGCTTCCAGCCTCCACTCATTGGCATTCTAACATCCTATAGGCCAAAGCAAGCCACATGACCCAAAGTCCAGGGCTGGGGAGGTGTGGCCATGGCAACCACGTAGATGTCCAATTCTACTATAAGGGAGCAAAGCATTGAGAACAAAACGTCAATCTACCATAGAGGGTAAATGAGGACAGTTACACACCCTTGAGCCCTGAATTCTAAACTTGTTCTAGCAGGATATACGTCTACCTGTAGACATATATCCTGATACACGCCAAACCCTAAAACCAGGTCAGTTCCCTAGTCTTTACTTCTTATTCAGGTCCCATTCCAAGTAAGAGGTCACACTTCTTCTTTGTCTAGACCAGATTGCATGATGCAATAGTAGACTGAACAGCACGCTACTCACTATCCACAGATATTCTAAAGGAATGATCTAATATGAACTTTTCTCAGAACAACACAATGGAAAATATAAAAGAAGTATTAAAAGCATGATTTTGTACTGACGAAAGCAGTAATAGCTACCACTATTTATTGAGTTTAATATATGACAAGGACCATGTTGAATATTTTGTAGAATTACTTGACAAGACAGGAGGTATCTTGTCAAGTAATGGATGGAGTTAATTGTAAAACATGAATTACCATCTCATGACTGGGGGCTCTGTGGTAGCTATTACTGCTTTTGTCAGTAATATTTTATATCCACTACTAAATCCTAACTGAATACAGTAAACATTATAATTTTGGCTGCCATTCTTGTGGTAAAAGCAGAAATGATGAATGTATCACCACGAGGTATTTTGCCCTTTTCAGCCTAAGATTTTTTTTATTTCCTGGGACTTTATAATTTTAGTAGAGAGACAAAGAGAGGGGAAAAATATGGAGTTGATTTATTGAAATTGTAGATTATTTTGTGCTACAGGATACCCAGAGCACCCATTTCCTGTCCTTTCCAGCTGTGTTCTTCAGCTGATCTTTTGTTTAGTGAATTATGCCAGATTCTTCCAAAAGTTAATGTTTTGCTTAAGTTTTCAGAGCCAATTTCTCTTGCTTTCCACCAAGAGTGCTAACTGACACATAGGTCTCCCACATGAGTGAGCTAGCTAAGGTCACATAGAATGTCACCACTCACTAAATAACGAAGGTCCTCCATGGGAGGGTGGGAAGACATTTTTCATCTCTGTATACTTAGTGCCTAAAACAAATTCCTGGAACGTAACATGTTATAGACAGAATGTGTGTGTCCTTCCAAATTCATATGTTGAACCCTAATACCCAGTGTGATGGTATCTGGAAATGGAGCCTTTGGGAGATGCTTAGGTCATATGCGGAGCCCTCATGAATGGGATTAGTGCCTTATAAAAAAAAACCCCAGATTGCTCTTTGGCCCCTTCCACTACTGTGAGGACACAGTGAAAAGACAGCCATCTATGATCTAGGAAGTGGACTCTCCGTAGACACCAGATCTGCTGGCACCCTCATCTTGGACTTCTCAGCTTCCAGAACTGTGACAGATAAGTTCTGTTGCTTACAAGCTACCCAGCCTATGTTAGTTTATTATAGCTGCTTGAAAAGACAAAGACAATATGTAGTTAATTTTTTTTCCAGAGTTCCATGCAGACCTTCTGGCTCCTTTCATTTAAAGATGACACCTGTCATTCACCTTCATCCGACCGTTATTCTTCAACTTCCCCGAGTTTAGCAGATTTTAACCTAAGATAATTAGGGGCTCAGACTATTTCTCAGCAAATATTCAATAATCAAAATTATTCTGTGAGGGCTTATGTTAAATTTAGGGCCTTGTATTAATAAAATGTATACTAATTGCAAAGAGAGTTGTCCCAAGAGAAAAAATATGTGTCAAAATTTCCTTAGCCTGGAATGGAAATATCTGTAGAATGATAAATGTTGCCTATAATACTTTGACATAAAGAAAACTGAGGCTTTTTTAAATCTAAGTTAGCTTCAAAGAAAGTGAGGAGATTATTCTAAAACCATCCTGGGTATTGTCAGTTGCCAAAATAGCTTGAATAATAAGATTTAGGAATAAATTCTTTCCTTAATGGAATATACTTTTTATCTACAAAATAAAATTCAGGTGCAACATTGAGAGAAAAACTGAACTTTTCAATACCAAAAAGAAAAAGAAAAATTTGTTAATACTATTTTGGAAAAGTAAAAACAATTCTGTATCCTTTATGGGGGATAGTACCAAATCCTATTTACAGTCAATCACTGAAAAGTGGAAAATATAGAAAAATATGAAAAAAAGTATCCATAATTTCTAAGTGTTAGGACTCTTTCTACTGTAGGTAACAGGAAAACCCAATTCCAATTTCTTAAGCAAAAGGAGATATATTGGCTCCTAGAACTGAAAAAGCAGGCCTAGATTAGCTTCTGGCACCAGTGGATTTGAGATCAAATAGTGTTACCAGAACCAGATTTCTGTCTCACCATCTCTGGCTTTGCCATCCGTGAGGATGACTCCCATCTCGGAGGTGGGGGGGACCTCTTTGGGGCTGCAGTGTGGCTGCTGTCCAGCCACTCCAGCACTAACCACCTTACGCCCAGTTACAAATCTTGTGGGAAAAGAATCTGCAACCCCGATAGCTGAAACCAAAGCTTCAGAATTGTGTTGGCTCTGAATGGCCCTGAATGGCCCCGAATCCCTCCCAGGTTTGGGGTACTGACTGACTTGGGGGACCAGGGGTGACGCCTGCCTCCCAGGCCACATGGACTACAAATAGTGGGGAGCTCGATGCCAGAACGAGAACTGGAGCTGATGCATGAAGGAGAAGGAATGAGAATGGGAGAAAAATCACAAATGTCTGCTACTAAAATGCCATCACTGAAAGAAAACAACTAGTAGCATTTTGTTACATGTGTACGCACATACACACACGCATAAGAAATTAGAGTACTTAAAAACTGGTTTATAGAAACCAGACATAAAATTTTTAATTTTGTATTATTCCATTTATACGAAATTTTAAAAAATTAATTCTAAAAGATTAGTGGGTGCCCGGGGCTGGAGGAAGGAAGATGGTAGAACTGTTCTATGTCTTAATTATGATGGTACTTATACCATTTGTCAAAACTCATAAAACTATACTCTCCAAATGTGTGAGTTTTATTGTATGTAAGTTATATCTAACTAAAGTTTAAAATAAAACTAAACTAAAAATTAAAAACTGATTTATAGTCTTCTCCTTTTACTTTATAGTATACAATAAGCATTGTTGTGTGAGAAGAAGCAATCTTCAATTTGACAATTAGCACACAGTCCAAAAATCGTAGAATTAATAGAGCTACGTTAAAATTTCAAATCAAACTCAGGAACGTATTTAAGACTGTAAAATATAAAAAAAAATCCAAGTTTATTAATTTTTCAATGGATGTCAGAGCTACTAATCTATCAAATACTTTGTATGTAGCTTCTGAGCAAATTGTTCATGACTAATTTTAACATTTTCCTTAACTCATTCAAGAGATAAGTATAATGAAAACTAAAGTAGTATTCCAGACAAGGACAGAATAGGCATGATCAATTATTCTTATTTATTTTACATGACTAATAATCGAAATTCCCCTCAGTCAAAACAACTCTGATATAATAATACCATCCTGGTCAGGGACCAGTGGTAACTGATATGAAGTACAGCAAGGACAGAGCTGGTTAGAAAACTCAGGTTCACATTAAAGTGACAATGTAGCAAATATATATATGCATCTGCTATCGACTGGTTAAGAATAAAACCTAATCCAATGCTACCAACTACATATTCGATTTCTCTTGTATCTTCACAACCGCCATTACCTAAAGGGTCTCATTACTCTTCCTATAATCCTCCGTTTTAATAGAATTTAGGGATCTTGTAACTTAGGGTGTGTAGCACTCACAGTACAATACAGTAGAAGGTGCTAGAATTGAGCTCTGTGGTGAAAGGCCAACAAGATCTGTTCCTTCCAGATACTGCAGTGAAGCTCAGTCCTCAACTGTGTCAGCTTGGGAACAGGAATATGTTTACTTTGGTATTGCTAAATGTTTATATGACACTTGAGATGATAGAAAATCTCCGAAAAGCTTTTATATGCCGTCTCTCTCAACGATTTGCCTAGAGTGGCATTTTTATATACATTTGTACAAATGGAGGGTCTAAGTCAGCATCGATGGGTATCTCAAGACCTTGCCTCCAGGACAAGGATTCATGATTCCTTCTAAGAAACAGAAAACCATTCTGGACTTGGAGAAGGAAAGAAAGATTTTAGCAGAAAATATATATTTTTTTCTTTTAGAAAGATAACTTTGGCAGGTTGGCAGAATGGACTGATGAGCAGAGAAAAAAGCTGAGGTAAATTGTAATAGGTCAGGCTTGAAATGACAAGGGCCAGAACGTGAATTTAGCATTTACAGGTGTAGGTGTAAATAAAAATAAAGAGACAGTCTGACAGTATCAGTATAGACAAAGGTTTGACTCTCTACTCCTTGCCCAGTGAGTCAGGGCAAGAGTCACAGCCGAAGTAGGACAAAGCAATGGCGTCACCATGTTGCCTAGTCAGTCATTCGGAGCATATTTATGTATGTTGACTTTTATGTCTTTTTAACAGGCTTTCATCTTTAAAACAAACAAACAAACAAAATTTCCCTGTTTCTGCCTTAAAAAGATTTTCTAAGTTCTCTGTGCTTTTCCTGCCCCAGCTCTGGAGTCGATCGTTTCTCTGAGGAGCCCTGGCACTCACAGTGGGGAATGGTATTACAGAGCAAGGTCCGAGGGCTAGGGGTGCCTGATGCCATTGGAACGTTTCTGCTTCCAGGACTTGTCAGCAGCTACAGCTAGAACACACGCTCGCACGCACACACACGCACACACACATGCGCACACACGCACACGAGTATGCACATACATGTACATGTACATGTACATACATGTACATGTGCACATACATATGCATATTTTAGAATTCACGAATTCACACCAATACTCCCCATTCTAGTTCATCTCCACAGGGATCTTCTTTGCTTTCTCTCAAGCCACACGTGTGTAACCTTTCTCCGACAGTGAGAATTCCGGCTTCCAGAAACATCAGCACATTTACTCATTCGCTCGATCCTATCATACCGCTAAACCAGCTGCAGAATTTCTTCACCCACACTACTACAAAAAATAGGCCTAAAAAAAGCGATTCGTCATCTGCTTGCCATGTTTCACACCATCACCACCACTCCACGTCCCACGTCTGAGGGTACGTGGTCAAATATCGTGTTCTTAAATTACTAGAATTCATCCCTCCCTTCTTTAGCGTGGTTATGTTACCTGTTTGAAATACAGTTAGTTCTTTTGTTTCAGTTTGCTTTCCATTTTAATTTTTTTCCTTTTCCATTGTTGTCGATTTTATTTTTTTAATATGCAGAACGTTAATAGAGTTCCAAAACTCGAAAGTATTCTAAATGATACACTCAGAAAAATGTCACTCGCTCTTTTCTCTCTTCCTACTGGGTCCCCTGTATAAATGACTGTACGTGACCAACTTCACTGTCTTTTGGTTTATCATTTCTGTGCAATAGTTAGTAAAGATTAGTACATATTACACTAGTGTGTGTGTGTGTGTGTATATATATATATATATATATATATATATTACTAATAACACACATACACACATTTGTGTGTAATTAGTATATCTAAAGTTACCTCTTCTTTACTAAAGGTAGTTTACGAAGCATGCTCTATATAGGCTCTTTTGCTCTTTTCCACTTTGGAGTTCTTACTTAGCAATATATTCAGAAAATCACTCCACATCAGTTCATAGAGATGATCTCATTCTTTGTTATAGCTGTATAGTACTCCATTTCGTCTATTCGACCTGTCCCCTATATATGAAAATGTAGATACTTTCCAATATTTGTTGGGATTTGTTTTCTCTATCTGTTTACATGCAATTTAACAATCATAATATTTTCTGTCTCTTCGTAATGCTGAAAGTGAGAGTTTTGTGTAATTTTATCTACTTTTGTTGTTGATTTTATGTCATTTGGGGAAAGTACGTACATGTACATGGATGCTACCTATCATTTGTTAAGACAGGATACCACCCCACGCTATCCCTACCACCAACAAGAAGGTTTTACTTTGAGGTGCCTGTATCCGTGCTCAGATCACTGGGATTCCTCACAGAGCAGTGGACATTTTTAGAGGTTATTGCTCTTGTTTTATCCTAGAAACAATAATGACACAAAAAAATGGGGGTGAGAGCCTAAGCTCAAAACACTTCTCTAGATAACTCTTTAATTAATCACCTATCAATTCTTACCTTTTTTCTCACCAGCTCTTGGTCTATAGTCTTTCTGTGGCTTTGGCACTAGCTGCTCCCTCTATCATAGATACTTTCCTGAAATTCTTCTGGAATTTAGCTGTATCCTAGTTGATCATTCATCATTATCCCTTTGGTTTTCCATCTTCGAGAAACTGGTTTAGAGATCTGATCTTCTGTTTTCTTTTCCCCTCTCAGGGCTATCATGATTAAACTCTATTTTAAATTTCCTTATAGTTCCTTCAGTGAAATGTGTAGGGGTCAATGCGAATATTTAGTTAGATGAGCTTGTATCATTTCTTTTCCCTTAGAGCATGGATAGCACGATGAACTCTGCATGAATGGTATGGAGTGAGATCGCACTGTTTATGGGAAGTGTTAATGCACGTGAGAGTTTTCACCCTGGGCAGGAAGTGTGGTTTACAGGAAGCGTGTTGTTAGTTCTGCTGCAGGCTGGAGACACAAGTCATTGAAGATGAAAGAGCTAATGGAGTGAAAGAAATGCCAGGTTGGTTGCCCTGGCCGGTCCAGAGGTTCCTAGCGGAATATTTTGCCTTCCAGTAAGCTCATTCCTAGAATATAAAGGGGCTTTATAGGATAATAGAACCATAAGTAGATACCAAGAATTCAGCCTCCTTGTCTTCCCACTTTGTAATGCTTCTGTTCACAGAAAACATCCGAGAACTCGGCTTATCTCACTGCACTAATGATACCCATCATCCACACTAGGTAATTTCAGGTATGAAGTAGAGTCTCCTGCAGGATTCAGATACCAAGAAAAACTAAGCTGTTTTTTCTACTTGTATATCATTCCTGCACACCATCTTTCTGTAACAGCAGCAGTAATATCCCATTTAAAAATCTTTATTAGATAAAGGGAAAGGCTGGCTGTTTCTCAAAGAGCATTCAGTTGAAATGGCAGTGTACTTTTTGAACTAAATTTAAGGGATTTCATGTAGAATCACTTCAACTTTTTAGCATGAGCTGTAAACACTGAAAGATCTTAGAAAACAAAAGCTATTTTTCTTCACGGGCACAGAGAGAGAAAAGGTATTTTAACATTTGACAATGACCAACACTCATGTACTGCTGAATTATCCTGCCTTCACTGTACAAAAAGAACTGGAGAGCAAGGATCCCTCCCCCTTCGGCACTGTGTGGGGTTTTCTTCCCTGCATGTTGCGTTGTGCCTGCCGTGGTGATTGACCATCAGCGTTGTCCATTGCTTAGTTCTTATTTCCTTTGGTTTTTTTAAATCCCTGTGGGAAGTGTCTAAATATTCGTTCATTTGTTTTCTACTTTCCTCCTGAAGCTGGACTTCTGCCACTTTGCAGGTTGCTCATTAACGACTGCATATAAAAAGTGTACTGGGGGACCTCGGGCTCAGACAAGAATGATTTTCTTCCCCAGGAATCTGACTCACAGCCTCCTTATTCAATGTCTTCTTTTTTTTTTTTTTTTTGAACTGCAATGTGTCGTGTATTAACTTGGATTCACATTCACAGAAAAAAACATGTCCCTGTCATAACCATACACAAACAGGGGGAAGGGTGTTCTCAAGTATGAGTTTCTGATGCCATCTCAAATTTTTTGATTTTTTTTTTCTCTCTTTTTTCTTTCCTACCTGTTCATCTGTCACGTTGCACGCTGTATGGATGGGTGTTTCAAAAAGACTGAAAGAACAGATAGATAACAGCATAAAGTTGATGGAAGCTTACCAAACTCCAGCGAAGTCTTTGATATGAAGAGAGTTCATAAAAATAAATAAAGTGGATTTAGAATTTTCAACTTCAAAGCCTTATCACTGTATCCCTTTAATCAAAGATTAAAAATGCAGTAAATAGCCTTCTGGCTCGAAACTGTGAAGAGTTTATGAAGTCTACTTTATTAAGTCCCCAGCAATCTGCCCATTCTTTCTGCACTCAGAGTTACAGAACAGCAGTTAAAAACACGGGCTTCCTAGCCAGAAACACTGAGCGTCTGATGCGCCTCTAACACTTACTGCTTACATGATTTGGAGTTACTTAATATTTCTGAGCTTCATTTTTCTAAGGTATAAAATGGAGTAGTAGTAGTAGTAGTAGTAGGAAAAGGAGGAGGAGGAGGAGTAATAATAATAATAGTATCTACTTTATGGAGTTGTTACTATTGAATTAGGTAGTATATGCAAGGTGCTTAGCAGAGAGCCTGACACATAGTAAGTGGAGGAAAATATTAACAAACACAAAGAAACACCCTTTGAATAATATTTCTATTCTATTACAAAAGATAACTTGTGAGCTTGCGACCCATGAGTATTTGCTCTTTCAATATCTTTATTTTGTGTATGGAATTTTTATCCTCTAGATGTAACTTCTAAAAATGCTTAAAGAAATATATTTTTCCATACTGTGAGAAAGTGGAAAAAAAAAAAAACATGGAGAAGAGAAAGCAAAGCAAGAAGCACGAGCTGAGAGAAGTGAGTGAGTAAATACTAAATCTGCAGGATGCTCAGTAGTGACCACCATCCTGAAGCCTGGTGCACAAAGGGGACTAGGGACAAAAGTCTTTGGCCTTGTAGAGAAGGAAGCTAGGTCAAAGTCCATTCACTTAAAGACAGGATCCTGGAGGAAATGTAATCTCAGGAACAGGACAAACTAGGAAAATAACCTTCCCACAAAAGCAGTTGTCAAGAAAGCTTTCTGACGTGGCCTTGGTTCTAGTTAGAATTAAATAAAAAAGTCTTGCCTGGGAATGTTTGATCACTGTCCAGGATTTGTGTGTATTTAGGGCCCGATTTACAGTCTTTTCATGGCCCTAAAAACTGTAAGGCAAAACCTGTAGTTTAAAGTGTATGCAAGTTTATAAGGCCCCAGGTAACGTCAGGAGCAAACAAAATTTCCCTGAAGGTATACATGCTCAAGTTCAATTTTAAAGAATTCTCAGAAGCACTTCCAGCAAATATAAGTTCACGATAAAAATATAATAAAACACATAAGAAAATAAGTCACCATGAGCAAGTCAGAAAAAATACCCAACAACAGAATCAGATCTGCAATAACATGACACTAGAATTTTTAAGTGCAGAATATAAAATAATTATGTTAAATGTGTTTAAAGAAAAAAATGTAAAATGACAGGAGCAAGATATTATTAAAAAAAAAATTAACAAGAGAGTGTTTTTTCAGAACCAAAGAGAAGTTCTAGAAATGAATGATGAAATAATTTAATTAATATTAGAAACGCCCAGAATTATACAGCACACCTGAGTTAAGAATTAGAAAATTTGAAGGTACTGGACAAAATTACACAGCATGCAGAGACCACAGAAAACAAAGAAAAAAAAACACTCAAAGTGGATTAATAGGAAGTGAAGAACTTGTAAGAAGATATAACATTTAAAGTAGTCCCCCCTATCTGTGAGGATACATTTCGAGACTCATAGTAGATGCCTGAAACTACGAATAGTACCAAACCCTGTATATACTATGTTTTTTCCTATACCTACAAACCTTTTCACTTTACAGAAGCACTTGATAGCTTCTCTTTGGCTCATCTGAATTGCCAGAATCACTACTACTGTGCTTTGTGGCCACCTTTAAGTATAACAAGGGTGAACACAGGCACTATGATACCATGGCAGTCAGTCTGAAAACTGACACGGCTGCTAAGTGAGTAGTGGGCGGGGAGTGTCTACAGTGCAGAGACTCTGGACAAAGAGATGATTGACATCCCAGGCCGAACAGAGCAGGACAACGTGAGATTTCATCATGCCAGTCAGGACAGCGGGCAATTTAAAACTTATGAATTGTTTATTTCTCTACTTTTTCATTTTAACATTTTCAGACTGCGGTTGACCGTGGGTAATTGAAAGTGAGGACAGCAAAACCACGGATGAGGAGGAACTACTATGTATCCGTCAGGCTCCTTTCCCAGGCCCCTCTGGCTCCAGAAGAGGAAGCAACTTCCTGACATCGCTGGACTCTGAATTACTGTCCCTCATGTAGCTTCTTTGCATTATTGCCTCTGTACCCAAGTCCATGTATGAAATTGCCTCTACTGAAAGACTTACAGTGGTTTTTCTTTTCCTGGAAGGATCCAGAATGATAAATGATATTGACTAAAATTTTAATTTTCTACTTTAAATGATTTTAATTTTCTAAGTTAAACTGCATGGAATGAGTTTAAGAGTAATCACAGTGGGGAAAAAAATGGAAGGAGGGAAAGAGCCCCCAATCAATTTAAAAACAGGCGAGAAATTAAGGGGGAAATAAATATAAAAAATAGGAAAAATAAAAAGCATAAAATTGTAGGAATAAATACAGATATATTAGTATTTACAATAAATGTAAATGGATTAATGAAACAATTGAACTCAAGTTAAATGGCAGGAATTTTCATGTAGGGAGTCGGAATTCAGCTATATGCAAAAAGAAAGAGATACATAGGACATCAAAAATAAAGGTTGACAATAAAAAAATGGAAATAGTTATGTAAGGCGAATGCCAAACAATAGAAATTAGGGCAAAATATTTTTTCTATGTTATGATAAAAGTTTCAGCTCACCAGAAGAATTAAACAATTCTAAATTCATTTGTAACTAATAGCAGCATAACTTCAAAAACACAAACAAGAAATGACAGGAGAAATGGGCAAATCCACCATCACAGAAGGAGATTTTTGACACATCTCATAATGGCTAGAACAAGCAGATTTTTAAAATAACCATGAGTGTCATGATTAACAAGCTCGATCTGATAGACCTACAAAGACCCCTAAATCGACAGTTGGCAAATTACCCATTCTCTTCACAGAGGAAACATTTCTGACGACTTCTACGTCTTGAATTATTAGGCTGTAGCATAAACACAGCTCTGGCAGGATTCCATGCTTTCTATCAGCTGGGGAAGCTCCTTCTGCTATTCTGCAGACTGAGTGCCAGTGGCCGCCTAAGTGGTCTGACTCGTTCAACATTTTTCGAACTGTTATGCATAATATCAAATCTCCCTGGATCTCTGATGTTCTCATAGGTGCTAACCAGTCTTCCTCTTCCATGGCTTCCACAAAGCTCCTCTAAAAGTTCCCGTGTTAAGGAGATGCCCAGGAAATCCTGGCCCGTGTTGTCCCTCAACCAGGATGGATGCTTCTAGAACGTGTTTACTTGTCCCTAAAATCACTTACATTCCCTACCCTGCAAGTTCAATGGAAATAAGTTAAAAGATGGTTTTCTGTTTAGTAATTTATTTTTCACACTGTCTCTAAAAATTTTCATAAGCACCAAATGTGTTTTTCCTTTTTAAAAAACTCTTCAAATAAATAGTCATGTGGTGCATTAAAAAAACAACAACAACAACAGTTTGGAATGACCCTAAAATTTCCATATTACCTGATGTTACAAGGTATCGGATAGCACCATCTGCCCACGTGTATCAGAGTCCCATGGTCAAAGAGGTGATGAAACAAAGAGCTTGTAATAAAGTGACAATGTTGACCTTCATCTGAGACCTGCTCCAGGAAAGCTGTGACAGTTGAGAAACCTACCTACACTTTTGTAACTCTCTTATGTTTGAGAAACGGCAAAATGGCTGAGCAGCTAACAGACAGGGCCACCACGTCCCTGTACATTCTGAGAGGAGACCCACCGCCAACCTTCCTCAATGACTCCTGTTTCAATCAACCCCAGGTTTTCTCTCCCTTCTCTGAAACATTTATCATTAACAAATGCTCTTCCTGTTGCAATGGCCTGGATAAAATCATCTCCTTAATCGTCTGGTGCAGTTAGTCCGAGTTAGTGACTCGGACAGGATTGGTCCCTGCCTTAGGATCCCCTTTTCCTACCAAGGAATGAGGCCTCTCGAAGAGCCCTCTTTGCCCCATTTCAGAGTGGCGATTCGGGGACCCGAATGTCAGTTCAGCTCTCGATTCTGTGTTCTGGACTCTCGTCCTTCCATAGCATGATAAAGGTTTGATTTAGCTCCTTCTGAGTATTTGTTTCATATCTGGTGATGGCTTCTCCTGGTTTCATGGTCTCATGTCATGATTTCCGCAAATGTATTAATGGTTTACAGAGATCTTGTTTCTCTTGGTGAAAGGCAACAGAGAATCTGATATGTTGTAGTCTTTTCTGTTTATCTTTTTGTCTGTTTTAAGTTCAAAACAATTAAGAATTTGTACCCCCTGGGGATAAAATCCTCTTTGATTTAGACCAGATTTAATACAGTGAGATTTGTACTTCTGTGTTTATGCTCGACCCATGGCTGAAAACTTTTAAATAAAGCTATAAACTCCCTATTTGCATCTGTTTATATGTTTATATATCTGTAATTCAGAAAGGCCTTTACATCTCATTGTGTAAGTATGTAATATTTTCCTACCCTTCATGATACTGATCATTGGGTTATAAAATCTATTAAAGGAGCCCATTTTGATTGGCTTAGTCATAAAAAAGCACTTACATGAATTGAATATTCCTAAAATTCCCAGATATTAAGAGAATCGAAACTCCTCAGATATTTTCAATGTTAAAAAAGAGGTATCCTTATAGAAATAAACTCGAAAATGTTTTAAGAACTCAAGTTCACATGATTTAAGTAAATATTTGACAAACAAGACATATGTAATCATTTTAACTTAATAACAGCTATGTATTTTTCAATAGATCAGTGTTGAGTATAATATTGAGGAACTATTTTATTCTACTTGGGTATGTGTTTCCTAAACATACGTAGGTTTGCTGACTGAATAAGGTAGCCTTACTTCTACTAATGTTTAAGATTATGAAAAATATAAATTATGGACACTCTACAAAGAAAGGACAGACACTCACCCCAAATGTGGTTCTAACTGGAGACTGACAATGTCGCACAAATACGAGAAGGTAGGAAAAGGTTTCCTAGTCACAGAAGGAAGCTTTCTTCCTGGACAAGCAGGATAGGCCTCCCAAGTACGTCCAAATGGCTTGCGAGAGGACACGGAAAGAGACTGGCATGGGGCTTTCATGAAGGTTGGGGTGGGGCTGGAGTGAAGTTTCTGTGTGCAGGTGAGGCCAGTGTGGTTTGAACTCCCCCTGGGCACCGAAGGAGGAAGCACCTGGGCTTTCTTATCTACTTGCTCAAATGTAGGACAGAAGAGAGCAAGGCGAGGCTTAAACACTGCCAGTCATCAGACACCAACGCAGGCAGGCAGGCTTTTACTCACAAAGGGTGTTTATGTTTGGGGGTATGTCAACCCGAAGGTCATTGCCAAGATTTTAGGTAACTTAAAACTTGTACTGATGTTAAATTGAGTTAATCAATATTCACGGGATGCTGAGATCATCTCTAGGTAAGGTAGACTATTGAAACATTAATTACTAAGCATAATTTTAAGTCTGCCTATTTTTCCCTCTTATTTTTATGATAGAGGGCATATATTTGGGTCCGTTAAAGAGCATGTTTATTTTTGCCACTTTGAGAAGGTATGTACTCTAAGGGATGTTTATGTCATGGAAATGAGAGTAGTTTTAAGTAAAAGGACTGGTTGTCGCCAAATAAGAAGAGGAAAATGTAGACCAAAACCTGAGCGAATATAGAAAGTTGAAGAAGTTTTGCCGAAAGGAGATTTTTTGTTTGTCATGGTCAAAGCTGAGTAACATTTGATGGGCGTATTAGTTTCCTATTGTTGCCGTAACCAATTACCACAAACTTTGTAGCTTAAAACAACCCAAACTTATTATTTTTCAGTTCAGAAGTACAAAATGGGCTAAAATCAAGATATCAGTAGGGCTGCATTTCTTCTGGAGGCACCAGGAGAGAATCTGTTTACTCGCCTTTTCTAGCTCGTAGAGGCTGCCTGGACTGACTCCTTGATTGCTCGCCCTTCCATCTTAAGTCAGCAAATAGCACCAGGTAAGTCTTTCTGGCACTGATTCCTCTGCCTCCCTCCTCTACATACAAATGATCATTGCGATTACATTGGGTCCACCAGATACTCCAGGATAATCTTGCTATTTTAAGGTCACACGACTGGCAACCTTAATTCTATCTGCAATGGGATTCATTCGCTCTCGCCATACAATCTAACATATTCACAGCTTACAGGGATTAGGAAGTGGACATATTTGAGGGGCCATTTTTCTGCCTATCAAATGAAGTTATCGGATTTTCAAAAGGAGATTTCATGTCAAATATTATACTAGTATAAAAACAGAATTTGGTCTTCTCTCTGATAAAGTGGAATTTGTTGTCTTAGATTATTGGCCTGCTCTCAGAAGTGGTTGTAAAAGGTTATTCTCACCTTCTGTGGTAACTGCCCAGGCCCCTGTCGGGACTCTACGTTGCCTGGTAGCTGGCCTTTCCCCCCAGAATATGAAAGAGCCCCGTGAGCTGAAGCCCATGGACTCAGTGAAAACCTGAAAGGACTCGCCACCACCACAGACCACGCATGGGCCAGATTTCCTCCTGAATCCTGAGAGAGAGCCTTGTCTGGGCCACCAAAGTCCCACGAAATGCTCAGTCACACATGTACATATAAGGGAGGTAGCCACAACGGTGGACAACGTCACCAAGAGCATTAGCATTCTAGCCCAGAGCTTCGAGAAACTCAGCGAGCGGCCCTGTCTATAAGGAAAGTTTTCCTCCACCCATGTTTTGGCATCCACTGATCTGGTTAATATCAGAGTTCAACTCCTGGGTCTTTATTTTAATACAACCTTTGATATTAATATTTCTTTTTCATTTTAGGCATCCCTTTCCAAAAATACCTGATCCAGCGCTCCAGCACTCTAAAACACTCCACCTTTGTCACCACTTCCCATCAGATGGCTCAGCTGACTTTATAGGGACGACGCCAACAGGACTCCTTGAGAGACTGTTTAATAGCCCCTACTCTCCTGCCCTACTCGGGAGGCTTATGATTCCCTCTCAGTTATTCAGCACGAAATAACACTCATTGTCTTGAACAAAAGTGGAGACTGACAATGTTGAACTTTATCTGAGTCCTTGGCTCCTGGAAAGTAGCAACAGGGTCAAGAAATCTTTCCGCCATTTTGCGACCTTTTTGGGGTTCCAAGAAATGGCCAATTGGCCAACAGCGAAGGACTCCGCCCTAGCAGACTCAGTTATATGACATACCTCAACCTTTCCTCAATGACTTCCTTGTTTTTTTAAATACTAAGTTCTCTTCCTCTCCTTTATGGCCATTCATTCATGAACATTTGCCTCGTTGCAGTATCCTGGATAAAACATTCTCTTAATGTCTGGTATATCGTATCTTTCACAAAACCAAAAAGTCATCCACAAATTATCTATTTTCTAAGCTGACTTTTGCTTCACTTGGAACCCCCACTCTTAAGAAACAATGTAGCTTGATTAGTTGCTCAAAAGATGGGCTCTGGAGCAAGTCTCAAACTTGGCCCTGCTGCTCACATCCCGTGCCTCAATGTATTCGTCTGGAAGTGGGGATGATGATGATGATGATGGAACCTGCCTCACAGGGTTGTTACGTGCAGAGCTCATAACGCAGTCTGCTCTTATTATTTGAATAATATCTAAGGCTCCCCAAGTCCTTATATTTTGAGGAGAGTTTATTTCCTATTCCATAGAAAATTTCACACTCACCTTTTAACCTCAGCACATACATGGGAGGAGAACAATAAATATTGAATAAATTAATGGAGAGACGGGTGAATGAACGGATAGATGGAAGAAGAAAGGAATTACAAGCGAGGAAGGAAGTATTATAAGCATGACTGTTTATAAAAGATGACATTAAAGATGACTTTTTAATCAAATGTAGTTTGTCTCTCCACAGTTAAATTCCAAGCTTTATTTCACAGATGTGTCATTATGCTCGGAAATCGAATCAAACACACTTCACTGAGAGAGTGGATGCTACACTGACAGCTGATATGACCCAGCACATTGGACTCAGCGTTCTAGGGTCAATGCGTGTGAGGCAGTATGACCCATCTTCGATCAGTGGCAGCTGTCCCTGGTTCCTGGCCTTAGGGAAACAGAGTATAAATTAAAGTTTAGCCAGATTGAAATGCATCACTGTCCAACTGCATGCAGAAACTTGAATTCACATTTTTTGGCTTATCAGTAAGACAGAAATGCTTTCAACGTGTAATCAGCCACGTCATTCTTCACACGAAATGGAAATACACAGACTTATTCGGGCATTAAATGTGGGAAATCATTTTAAACTTTAAAGCAGACAGAAATGTATGTCATTTTAAAAAATTAAGCTGTAATGTGATATTCACTTTATGTTCTAAAACAAATCAATATTCCAGGTAAGCAGCCATAACTCTTACTATATACTGCCCCCTAGTGGATTCCTTTCTGACATAACCGCTGAAAAATTTAAATAACCTATGCATAAGCTTTCTTTTACCAGTGAAGTTAGTTTTTTAATATTAACTTTAAAAATGCTCTTGCAAATACTAAATAATAACCTTCATAGCTACTCTTTAGAAAAAGGCTTGTCTTTGAAGTACCTGAGGTCAAGGTGAAGTACCTGTTCATTTTCCCCCAGAGCCTGACTTTCCCTCAGTAGTTGCCAAAGTGTTGCCTCATTTCTATTTTGGCCTATCTTGTTGGTGGGTCTCAAGTCTACTATCTTTTCTAACTAAATTCACTCTGAGGAAAATGGCTTTATTTGTCAGAAAAAGCTCAAATAGCTTTTTTAAACGTTGCCTCAACATTACTGGTTTAGCAAACAAGTATTTCCTCTCATTTTACAATGAAAGTCACAAATCCGTGGTGAAATTGAGAATCGAACTTAGATGTTCCCATTCCTGGTGAGCCTTGGATGTGAGAAGCTCTGATAACAGCAAGATGACTTCCGACACACCACAATTTGACTCGTTTTATTCAGAATTTGGCTTGGTGAACTGTTTCTTGTGTTTAGGTGTTTATTTCTCACAGCTTCACTTTTAGCAACTGGATGCTGCAACCGTTTCTATTGTTTTAAACTAATACCTCGGGGGAGGGCTGTTCCCCATAAGGTCATTATCTTCTTCATTTCTCTTTAGTAAACATTACACAGCAAACATTCCACAAGGAATTGAGAATTTAATGCATGAGATTTTTCTCAGGACGGAAACTTATGATGAATACTAACTAAACAGTAGGATTCTTCACAGGTAACTAACGCGATGGAAAAGAAAATGATTGAAGGACATTTCTGGGGAGGAAAAAGCTCTTTTGTTTCCTTTAAAGTAAGCATGACTAAAGTTAAGCTCAACTAGTCCTCTTAAATGTACATATCAAAATGTGAATTATTCAGTGGTAGTAACTAGCCTCTCTCTAGCTGGTAAAAACCCTTTTTAGAAGCAAGGTTTTTAAATATTGCTCTAGCTGTAATTCATCACAAGATTATTGGGCACTGAAAATGTGCTTGTTATCTAATAAAATTTTGAAATAACCCAGCATTTCAATTCACGCTATTTGATTTTATTTTGAAAGCACTTCTATATTCTATTTGCTTATCGAATATTCCCTCGACATTCACAAAAATACAGGGAATTGTCTGTTTAGCTTATAACGATAACCTCAATTCCATTTGAATATGCCACAACTGCACTTTGAGATATATACTTTTACAGAATGCTTTCACATAAAGACTAGGTTGATGAAGAGAAGTTCTTGAAAGTGGTTAATTAACCAACATGTAGTCACTTATTCACTCTCTTGCTCTAAAAATATTCACTGAGCAACTACTATATACCAGAAAGTATGTAAATATGGAGGATTCACACAGGAACAATTTTAGGGTCCTGCTGCTCAAGAGTCCAACATTTAGTGGGAAAGTCAGATGGGTAAATAGATGATTAAAATACAACATAGTTAAGTGTCCTAACAGAAGCACGTAGAGGTTATTATGAGAACAGAGAGGGAACATATAGCTCCAAGTGGGGATGTTTCACAGAAGTGGTACTATTTACATGTTCAATGATAAATGAGTTTATTGGGTACATGAGCTGCAATGAGCTTCTCCATATGCCAATACGGGGCGGGGGAGGAGGCACCAAAAGGATGGCTTGTGAGAGAAATTGCAAATAGTTTTGTTTGGCCTTAGCAAGGCCAGCCTGTGGGGGAAGGGAGTTTGCAAGGTGGAAGAGGTCTTACTTTTCCACAGGACAGTTATTGCAAATAGCAGGATAATGGCATGATCAGATTTTAACTTTAGGATGTGTACTCTGCTGGAGAAAAATTGTGAGAGACATTTCATTAGCTTTAGGCAAGCCAGTTAGGCAGACTGGTGTGCGGGGAGGGGCGGGTCATCTCAAAGGTGAGATGATGAGAAATGCAAAGCCAGGAAGGGCAATAAATTCAATGAAATAAGTCGTAAGAAACTCACATTAATTTTTTGGTCTGGTGTATAAATTCTCTAAATCACAGCAAATCATTTTTCAGGTGGAAAATGTCGTAAAAGTGAATTCCTAATTAAAAATATGACCACATATCATTAATATAAGCAGTTGGTACTCATATTTGCTTATTTTTTCTTACACCTGTTCGTTTCTGTTCATGTCTTTAAATTGTCAAATCGATAATCAGATCTGAACCTTGCCTTCTCAAGTGTATCCTACTTGGTTATTTTCATCATTTAAAAGCATTATTCGTGGGCCCAAAGAAATCTCTGAAATAAAAAAATTAGTAGGGGGAAAGAATTGAGAGGGGAAAAAGTGACAATAGACAATGACAGGCACTTGGGATAATTGACTGGCACATCCGCGATGACAGAAGACATTCTAGAACACAAGGCACGCATCCTTAATTAGACGGAGCTGATCCGAAAATCATTTATAAAATCTCAATCTCGGGCCAAAAATAAAATTTAAATGAGTCTAATTTCAATGCTTGAATGAATTTGTACTGAAAAGAAAAAAAAAATCCAAGCTCTTTCTATTCTATACAACAGCTGAGCTCGATTTTAGTGGGATGAAGTTAAACAAGAGCGCTTAGTTCACAGCGGAGGAAAAAGCTCAGACTCTTGGACACATCGTCACGACCCAGGTGCACTTGGGCCCGCGGTCCAGACTGGACGACGAAGGCTCTGTGCTCAGAGCCCTCCGCTTGCTGAGCGCTGCTCAGCCTCCCGCTGCTGGGGGTCTTCGCACACACTACTTAACCTTTCTGGGCCTCGTTTCTTCATCTATAACAGGGTTTCACGGCACTATTGACATCTGGAGCCAGATAATTCTTTTTCATGGGGAAGGGTCTGGAACATAACCCCAGGCTAAATTCGGCAGGCAATTCGGGGCCTTTTTTTTTCTCTCGTAGCGGGTGAAGCTCCTGCCTGCATTCAGCCTAGTCGTTTCCCTGTGGGGCACTGCTCGTTCACACATCTCCAATTACAGGCACCCTGCAGCCAGGTTATATCTTTCCAAAGGAGAGCATATAGTTCCCAAATTAACATCTGCAAGAAATGCACCCTGGGTAAAACAGGAGGAATCCACATTGCGATATAAACAACTCGGTTTTCACTCTTAAACAGCTGCATTCAAATCACTTTACCATTTCCTTAAGAATAGTAGAGTGGTTTATAAATATTTGTGTAAATAAAGAGTCTATTTATTGTTGTCCACAAAAACAAAAGCACAGTCCAAATTCAAGTTTCTCTTCTTGCTGGTGAGATACCATTTGCAGGCAAGTTTAAAGTCAGAGTTTGCCTTAGCTTCTACCCATCAACTTTTCTGTATGTTTGTTTGGTTCATTGGTTGATTTTTCTTTTTAATTTAATTTTATTATTAGTTTCAAGTTTACAGTATATGATTTTAAGAACTGAGTTTTAGTCTGCTACAAATGTACATTCTATCCATTTTTATTTTTAAATTTGAACTATCAATTTTAGTTTCCTCTTAATTCTTTCAAGTGACAAAGCCACATTTGATGGGCAACTTAATTTAAGACAGGTCTAGGCTCCACTATTAGAGGATTTCTTTTTCTTTTAGCTGCATGTTCCAACTTTGGTCCAATTCAAAAACATCTTGAGCTTTTTTTCCATTGACACACTTCTCTCTCTAGTGTTCCTTGCTCTGGGAGAGGCGCTGAACCGCTAAACGATGGGATAAAAAGACATGTCCGTGTAGACTTATTTATTGATAAACTTGGAGGATTTTATGGTTTTTAACATTTGCAGCACTCTCAATGTCTAAAATGAATTTTTAAATAAATGTGTAGAATTTAAAACAAAACTTTAAAATGACTTGTGTGGCCAAAGACAGTTGAGGGATTCAAAATTTCCCCTCAAATATCATCAGCTGCTGTCAGCCATTAGTTCTGATGTTGCTTCAAGTGCCGGGTAGAGAAGTCACCTCGGAACCCACTTAAAGGGAGCTAAGCCATGCAGAAAGCAGGGGATGGTATTTAAGTATAGCAAGTCCTCATTTAATGTCATGGCTCTTAAAAACTGCAGCTGTAACTGAAATGACATATAACAAAATCAATTTCATTATAGGCTAATCGATCAAAACAAAAGTTTCTATGGCAGATTTCTGGTCACACAATTAGCACCCAACTTCTAAATAAAGACCCAAAACACTTCTAATGTTAAACATTGAAATAACTGTGAGCTAGACATACATTTTAAAAAGATTAATAAAAACAAATGCGATAATAATTCTCCGACCTGCTTATTCCAGTTCAGGGTTGCAGGTGGCTGGTGCCTATGTGGGCCGCTCAGGGCACAAAGCAGGACCCACGCTGGACAGGAAGCCGCTGCATCACAGGGTCACTGCCACCCACAGCTCACTTGGACTGGGACAACGCAGACATGCCAGTCAGCTCACGTGCGCAACTTTGGGATGGAGAGGAAAGCCACCCAGATGTGGGGAGAGTGTGCAGCAGCCCCTACCAGGAATCTCTCTTTTTTTTTTTCCTCATCAACTTTATACAAAATGACGTAAGGATGTTATCTGAGGACCCGCCGTATCTTCTTTTGCGACAGTGTGCCGTTTCTCGAGACAGAGCCACTTGAAACAGCTCCATGGGGTGTAATCGACTACGTAAGTAAAAACTTCTCAGGGAAGTATATTCTTCGTTCTGCCCTCATCAAGAATAACAGTATTAACAATTATAATCCAAACTCCACTCCAAAATTATGAAATATTTTAATAGTCTCAGTAAGCTGGCCAAGTGGCCCTTGCCTAGTTATTTATCCTCAACTATTTTTGGCTGATTTTGCCCAAACTAGAAATGCTTAGTTTCTAGCAAATCTAACCAGTTGCTACCGCTGTGTGTGGGGAACCAGCTGCCAACGTGGTATGTGTTTACAGGTATCGAGAAGAATCCTCTGTCCCAAATACCTCTGGCACCCTTCACTTGGGCATTTAGGTTTCATTTCTTAGGGATCAGGGGCTCCTTTATCTGCAAAGTGAGAGTAATAATAGGGACTCAGCTCATTACCAACAAGACACCGAGAGGAGACGCACTCAGAGGAGCTGAGACTTAATGGGCTGGGCAGTGGCAGGAGCGAAGGAGGGAACCCAAAAAGCAATGCGGACACACTTGCTCACGAGGGCCGCCCGTTCCAATTCCCACAATTTACCTCTTCTTACTTACTAAAGTTCAAGTTGTGGGATTTAAAAGAGACTCTTGGCTATGTTTACAGGTCACTCAACCATACCGACCAGGTCTTGATCAGGTCTACTGTTAACTCTCTAATTCGAAGGGAATAATTAGAGCAATTTTATAGTCATCGGCAGCACTGAGGATTCTGATATTCTGCAAAGGAAAACGTGCCGCCTGAAATTGCCATAGAGCTTGGAGGGTGTGTAACTCCCCGGTAAGATTACAATATGTCATCATTTCTTCACGTTTTTCTGCAAGAGAACGTACACGCAGAAAATCATTTCATGATGACAATGGCATTTTCTCTTAGGATTTGGTTCAGGGCCTTTCTCACACTGAAGCTTGATTCAGAGGTAGATATTACTTCCTAAAATTTTAACACAATTCCAAAGTATTCCCTTTTCGAACAAAATCTGAAATAATATTGTCTCTAGGAGATAAAAGACCCTAAGACAATAAAATGGAGAATGCCAGTATTAATGTATTAGCTTATGTCATCGCATCTGTGGCAGAGACTTTGGTTATCCTGATACTCATGGTATCTTTCTTATGTAGCAATAATAGAATTAAACATTCATAACCGAGTCATAACTGTCCCCCTGAAGGCTACAATGTTAAGACTATACTTGCAGCAAAAGTGTGACAATAAGACCAGCTTCTAGAAAAGGGAGCATGAATAGAATCCTGTGCTCAGCATCCGGGTCTTGCCCTTAAAGGAAAAGCCATACCAGCTACTTCCCTGTCACCCACTTTCCACTGGCTGGGATATGGGAACACGGTCATGTGCTGCTTAGCGATGGAGATGCAGTCTGAGAAAATCGTCCTTAGGCGATTTTGTCAGGTGAATTGTGAATACCGTAGAGCGTACTTACACAGACCTAGATGCTGTAGCTTAGTACACACCTAGGCTAGGTGATGTAACCTATTGCTCATAGACCACAAGCCTGTGCAGCATGTTACCTTACTGAATACTGCAGGCAATTGTAACACAGTGGTAAATATTTGTACATCTAAACATGGAAAAGGCACAGTAAAGATATAGTATGAGACATGTGTGTGCGTGTGTGTGTGTGTGTGTGTGTGCGTGTGCGTGTGCGTGTGCATGCACG
>NW_024350926.1:2771766-2902689 GCF_902729225.1 Pteropus medius | reverse complement strand
GAGAAAAGGAGAGATCAAGAGACCCTGAGAAATAAAGTTTGAGAGGAAAATAATAGAAGGGAGAGAGAGGACAGAAAGGGAGGGGAGCATGAGCGAGTGCATGACCGAGATGGAATGGGATGGGGAAGAGAGAGAGAACGGAAGGGAAGGAGTGCGCGCACGCGCGTGTGTGTGCGTGTGTGTGCACGCGAGTGTGTGCGTGCACGGGCTGACACAGGGTGGCCGGACCCTCCTGTCCCCTCGCCAGCTCAGCATCAGCCCCAGCCGGTCATGAGACAGAGGAGAACGTGCCGAGCCTCCTCGTCTGTTTAAACCACTCGGGCTCACGGTTAAACCCGACATCATAGCCGGGTCCAGCCTTTTCTTTCCACATTGCAGCAAACTTTTTGCTTATAATCTATTATAATCTTATGGGGCCACCATTGTCTATGCAGTCCATCATTGACCAAAAAATCTCTATGTAGTCATCCCAGCACAAGCAAAAGCTAAATGTTGACAGTTGCTAAGCAACATGGTAGGAGCCCAGACTCTGAACTGTACATCAGGACTTTTCCATTACAGAGAAATAACCTTTCCTGGCGTTTAAGCGACTGTTATTTTGGATCTGTCACTAGCACCAAACCAACTTCCTAATAAACCACTCCATCTTCACAATGACCCTGAAAGGGAGATGTTATTATCTTCAGCTTAGACATGAAGAAATTTTTTAAAAACCCACCAAAATTCCAGATCCAGTAAGCGGCAAACCCAAATTTAAAACTCACATCCAACTTTCCACTGTACCACTGACGCTCTTACCAAGCTGAAAGAGTTTAATTCTAGTCCTGGCTTCATATGACCTTGGAACAGTCACATTTATCTCACGTCAGCTTCAGTTTTATCATCTGTAAAGTCTAACGCTGGAAATAAAACGCGCGAGGTATTTAAAGCAGAATGGGATCAATACAGAAATTTTTCTTACAAATCTCTAAAATTTCGGATGGAGCTGTCACTGGATTTTTGGTTTTAAGGTCACGCTACCTTAGATGTGGCCAGGAAATAGCAGCTCCAACTGCTAATGTTGCTGCCACTAAGCTACTTCGCATCTGTAAAGCTGATGATTCTAAGGCTAAGTCCACCTAGAACCTCAACTGCAAAGGCATCTGGGAAATGTAGTTTATACACTTCCAGTTCTTTCCTGTCGGTTTGAGGAGATACAGAAGGATATGGAGATAAATGTGCAGAGGGGGTTAGAAGGAATAATCTCTAAGAATCCTGGCCCCACTTTTTACTTGCTGTGTGTCTTTGGGTAAGCTACTTAACGTATCTGTACCTCAATTTCTTTATCTAAAAAGTAGAATAATAATGGTGCTTTATTGGTACTACATGGGGTTGTTGTGAAGGTTAAATGAGCATAAAAATATGTAAAGTATTAATACAGTGATTGGCACATGTTATTATGTGTATCATCTATTATAATTATTACCGTTAAGCCTCTTCTAATTCCAAAATTCTCTGGCATTTGTTTCCCAGTGAATCCAAAAGGTGAAGTACATAGATGACCTACTTCAAACAACTTGAGCTAAAAATATAGAATTTTAGAGCCACATTTACCTTCAATTTAAGAAATTGCAAGAACAATCACCCATCATCCTCTAATGTTGGCTGCATGGGGAACCTTAGACTGTTGGAGGAAGTCTCTTTATTACTTGTAAATGCTGAGATTTCCAAGATCCTTTTCGATAAAATTTGCTCAGATTTCGGGTCAATTTTTAAAAGATACTATGGCAGGGTCTGATGGTTTTCCTGCAAAAAACATTTTATCTGTCTCCTAGTGGTAGATTCCCTGATTCTTTGGCTGGAGATATGCTGTCCAGAATAAACACAGCATTCCAGCCTCCCTCTCGGCTAGGAGGGACGTGTGACTAACCCCTGTCCTATGGGGGTGAACAGAAGTGAACCCCTCATTTATCCTTAAACAGAAAGCTGTACCCTCCTTTCTCTTCCTCTTTTTTTTCTGTCTCTTGTATGCTGCTGTCCACTAATATTGCCTTATAAGAGCTGATTGCTAAATATTCAGGAATTTTTCAAGCCACTTCTTAAACTGTCGGTAGTTTAATATCAGCCTTTTTATGAGTATTTACAACATGGAAATCCACAAATACTGCAAGGCAGCACCTCTCCTACAGTCAGGGTCCTTCTGTTGTTTGTTTTTAAAAGTCATTTCACCAGCACACCATCATCCTTGCCCTCTGAGAATGGGGACACTTGAGTGTGATCTATGGGCCCCTGTGACGAGGGCCTGTCCTAGAGACGGCAAAGCAAGGGGGAGCCCTGGCTCTTGACGTGGAGCAGAAGCGCTGTGCCAGCTTGGACTCTCCGTGCTGAGAGGTGCATCTCATCTAGCTCAGTGCTCCTCAGCAGGGAACAACTTTGCCCCCCCAGGGGACATTTGGCCATGTCAGGAGACATTTTTCTTTTTCATAACCGGGAGGGTACCACTGCTTCTGGCATCTGTGGATAGAGCCCAGGGATGCTGCTAAACATCTTACAGGACACAGGACATCTCCCACTGCCAAGAATTGTAAGATCCAAAATGTCAACAGTACCAACACTGAGAAACCCCGGTCTGGCTCAAGGCCCCGCTGCACTGGATTTCTATGTCTGCTGTTGTCTTCACACACGCCCCCTTCTCAGCCCCTGCCCCTTCAGGCCCAGCAGCTCAGACCCCACCCCCTTCCTCAGGTGAATAAAGCAGCAGGAAATTTATCCACTGCCACTACCCTGCTCTCAAAAGGCCTCCACCCAAACCCCAACCTGTCCCTCTCATAAAAAAAAACAAAACAAAAAACCTATGGCCTAATTAATCCTAATACAAATGTACAACTACAATATTCAATATCGTTTATATAAAGATAAATGCATACGTAAACTCATAAAACCTACATATATGCACATGTATAATGAGCTTTATTTAAAATAAAATTTGAAGGAAACCACTTATATATGGATTTCTTAGCATTTTTTGTACTTTTGAAGCATCTATTGCTTGAAATCTCTGAGCACTGTTCTGGACAATGGGAGAGGTAATTTACTAAGTAACTAGGGAGATCTAATAGAGTTAATGCTCCTTCAGAAAATGAGTGACTCACTCCTACCCAGAATTTTATATTGGGGAGCAAGAGGTGAGGGTGTTAATATTTCTCCCCGCCCCCAGGAAAGGGATGGACCTGAAGTGTTCTCTGTAATTTCCTTCTGAAATTACACTGAAGATATTACTGAACTTGACCAACAGAGTTCTTCTGGTCACATAGAAGTAAAAATGGATTCTGTAGAAATGTCCATGGGGAAATAAAAATGGTGACAAAGATAAAGAAATAGAGATTCAAGTTATCTGCGGATGTTCTATTGAAATAAAACTGAAAATACATGTTCTGTGATAGTAGAGGGAACCTGAGAAAGAAAAAGCAATAACTACTTTCCAGGTTTTATGTGATGGAAATATGGACAGAGTTCTGTTCTCTCCAAGGCAGATAGATTGATTTAGCATTAAGGGTTAACAGAAGCTTCTCTCTTAATTACTTACATAATATGAATAGTATATCTGTAATATAAACTATATAGGTGTGTATGTATATATGTGCATGTAAACTGATGAGTTCTAAAATTTTAAACATAATTGTAATGAAATCAATTTAACCTGATTTTATCTCTCATTTTACCCAAACACACTTTTCAAGTAACAAACTTTCTTCTCATTATTCCAGGCACGCTATAGGATTTTTAGCCTTTAATGCTGTCTGATTTTTTTTCTTTCTTCATTTCTTTCTAAAATTCATCTAAACCTGTGACTTTGTCTTATCCCTCACCTTCTGAAGCAAAATTATTTCTCACACTTCTCCCATTGATTTCATTCTGATCATTTCTTTATCTTTTACTTGCGTCCTACCTGATGCTCAAAGTTATCAGGTGTGCTCCCTCCAAATGTCTAATATTCATCATCATCATCATTTCTAACCAGGGGACTTCCTTCTCAGTCCCTCGAGTCAAATCTTTTACTAATTTTTTAATTTGTAAAGTTATCATTCATCTAATCACCACCAAAAATGTGTTCATTGAATAGCTTCTGCATGCTAATGCTCTGGAGGAAACAAAAAGAAATCAGGCAGGTCCTCCCCTAAAAAACATACACTCTAGGAAGGGAATTTGAACATTTTAGAGAAATTGTGTTTCATGTACATTAAGCTTCAAGAGGAAGTTGTTAACGGTTTACTAAATCACCATATTATTAAAGCAACAAGTAGTGTTACATATTCTTGAATTTTTATGCTAAGTAATTAATTGAATATCTCAGACAGTGCTAAATTTTCCCAAGAAAGATAAATATGGAATTTCGAAGACTCTTTAATTCCTCTTTATAATATTCCCTAAAGTAATTATCCCTAGTGGTTTCCTCATGTGTGCACAAATTCAGCCTTATTAATGCTAACAATATATTTGCGAAGACCAGACAACACTGTGGCCTACATTCCACTCCTGACTCAGACCTTGCAACCTGGTCCCTAAGGCGTCACCTCTAACTCCGAAGTTCGAAATGGAACACACACTATCAGGACTTTCTAAAGTAGTGTTATTTTTCATACTGTATGCAGTTTATCATGCACATTATCAATTCTGTGCCTTTTCTAATGCTGTTCCTCTCTGATCTTTAGGTCTGGCCCCTTTTCAGCTATGCAAATCCTACACATCCTTCAAGACCTGGGGACCTGAGTCCCACTATAAAATCTTTCTCAGGGGTGCCAATTTTCAGTGATCTTACTCTCTATTCTAATCCCTTTCTGTTATCTTATATTCACATGTTCTCTTTTTTAAAATATATTTTTTTTATTTTTCAATTACGGTTGACATTCAATATTATATTAGTTTTAGGTGTACGACATAGTGATTAGACATTTCTATAACTTATAGTGATCACCCCAAGAAATCTACTACCCATCTGACACTATACATAATTACTACAATATCATTGACTATATTCCTTATGCTATACTTTACATTGCCCATGACTATTTTGTAATTACCAATCTGTACTTCTTAATCACTTCCTCCTCAACCCCCTTCCATCTGGCAACCATCAAAATGTTCTCTGTTATCTATGAGTTTGTTTCTGTTTTGTTTATTTTGTTCTTCAGATTCCACATGTAAGTGAAATCATATGACATTTGTCTTCCTCTGTCTAACTTACTCCACTCAGCACAATAACCTCTAGGTCCATTCATGTCATTGCAGATGACAAGATTTCATTATTTTTTATGGCTAAAAAATATTCTACTGTACATTGGTACCACCTCTTCTTTACCCATTCATCCATCAATGGACACTCAGGTTGCCTCCATAGCTTGGCCTACACAACGTATAGTAACAACAGATACAATATCTGGGTGACATGCAAATCACCTATTCGTATAGAGAATTTAGAACACTCATGGAGCATTAAGACCTTCACAACCTCTTGAAATCAGCCATTATGACCAGATTTCCCCTTAATTGGGATCTGAGCTCTTTTTTACTTCTTGGATCATTTTAGTGGCCATATTCTGTTTCTAATTTTCAATATTGAAACTTGTGTTCTTTCGAATCTCAGTTTGGATTTTCAATAAAGGGGAAAAAAGGAAAGAATATTTTATGGTAATGAAAAGAACTATTCGATACATAAAATGCTGAAAATATAGTACCATAAAAGTGGTTATTTCGGAAACATTTTTGCTGTCTGTCGGGCAGTGATTATTTTCATTCTAGGGAAGCAATGCATATCTCATTCTTCACTGCTTTAAAAAGCTACTGTGACTAAGGTATACATTTTCTCAATTCAGAAACATGAGCGAGTCTCAGGATGGCAGGGTCAGTCATGCTCTTGAAGATCACGGAGGAAAAGCTAAAGGCAGGAAGTGAAGAGAACAAAAGATATCCTAAAAGACGTTAGTCGTCTGAGGAAATTTTGTTAATGGTTGTGTAATATGGATTCTATTGGGCCAGATGTCATAACTGCATGACGGTTATAATGTTCACTTTATATCATTTCATAATGTCTTTTTAAATTTGCAAACCTGATTAAATGTTTTCTAATATGTATAATAAGGAAGGCACAAAACCTTTCTTTCATTCAGGAGTGAAGACAGGGTAAAGCAGCCTTGAAAAGCCCCAGGAAGGGCTGACACAAATATTATAAGCCTCCATAATCACAGAACCATAAACACAATTCTATATATGTGTGTGTGTGTGTGTGTATGTGTATGTGTATGTATATGTATATGTATATGTATATGTATATGTATATGTATATGTATATGTATATGTATATGTATATGTATATGTATATGTGTATATAAAATATTATGGTTCTGGAGAACCACAATTGTATTAGTCTCTGGAGAAACCTGACTAATACGATTAATGAGAATTTTACTTTCCTCTCACATTTGTTCAAATGAATTTAAAACAAAATATCACCAGGTGTTTCAGAATTTCACTTCCTGAAGATATGTTTTTAAAAATACATGTAACTAGTTTTTTATATTGTAGAAAAAAAGAAACTGCTAATAATCGCATCAAAGATAAAAGTCTTTTTAAGAAGTTTAAGTTAGCAAGTTACATTGAATTTTTTTCCTATTAAGTACTATAAAATTTCATCTAGTCTTTTATTCCAACATAATATTCATTTTTGAAAAGACTAATAGTTTGTACTTCATAATTTAATTTTTGGTTTCTGAAGATGTAAATATAATTAGGAACAAATCTTAATGGACTAAATCAACTATGGAATAAAGATAACAGTTTAATTAATGCTGTCTGCATATTCCTAGGTATTAACTAGTAATACCCCATGACCATGGCTTACTAAAAATATACTCCTCTCAGCTACTTCTCCAATCTTCGCCACTGCTCTAATTGGTCTCCTTAGGTGTCCTGACAAATGTTTCTTTGATATTGTTTCCAGAAGCTTCTGAAATGGTCCAGGATATTATTTCAATAACATTTTCTCCAAGGCCACACCAAGTAAGAGACTAATGTTTCCTAAACCTGGATGTGCGTCACACTCATCTAGGGAGTCTGTGAAACCAAGCTGTGTCCTCATAGGTTCTGACTGTGCAGATTCAGAGACAGACCCAACATCTGTCTGATCTCAAACGAGCGATGCTGCGACGCAGAGACTGGGGTCCGGAAGCAGTTTCCCCAGTACGTGTTCAGATGGCACAATGCGTGGAGTTTCGGTGAAGGGCTCCACTGGTGGTTTAAGCCACTCACGTTCCAGCAGTTCCCAATGAAGAGCTGCCTCCCAGTGAGAGGAGTCATCCACGTAGTGTACCCCTGCACATGCTGGAGAGCCCACCTTCCCTCTCTGCCTCTGGAAATACTGCAACTCCATTTCCCAATTTAAATGAGAAATCAAGGCTTCATCTGAAAGTGGGAATATCCCCTTTCTAGGGACTATTCATATGTTGAAACCTTAGCCGCTAACGTGATGGTATTCAGAGGTGGTGCCTTTGAGAGGTAATTAGGTTTGGATCAGGTCACGAAGGTGGCGTTCTCACGATGGAATTAATGTCTTTCTAAGAAGAGACCAGAGAGCTAGCTCACCATCTTTGCCATGTGAGGATGCAGAAAGATGTTTATCCTCAAGCCAGAAAAATGGCTGCCACCGGAACCTGACCGGGCCAGCACCCTGATCTGTCCCCTGCCAGCTTTCCTGTACTCCACTATCTTACTCTACCTTTTCTATACATTTATTGCCCTTTACCATATTATATCACTTACTTTTACATAGATCGTACCCACAAGAATTTAACCTCATAGAAAGAGAAATCTTTGTCAGCTTTGGTCACTAATATGTTCCACACACCTGGAACAGTAACTGGCATCTGGTTGATGCTCTATAAATAATTGTCAAATGATTTGATCTCGGTCTTTTTCTCCTTTCTTCCTAGAACTTAGCAATGTGTAGTTCAGTATTAGTAGATATCTTATCCTTTCTGCCCACCTCTATGCCTCTGGAAGATGTACTATATGAGAAACGATGTATGAAATTCGTATAAACAAACAACTTTCTCATGAGTTCTGCCTTAAAGACTTATTCTCTGTTCAGCCCATTACCCTTTCCTCTTCAAGGTCAGAAAACTTTTTGGACTAGATTCTCTGCAATTAGTTTAGCTGTTTGATACCCGATTAAGAAAATCTCTCCCTGCCTTACCCCACGTAACTGTCACCAAAACAAAACACCACCTTTTCCAGTTGATTAACATAAGGTCTCTGAATTGCTTGTCTCATAAGCTCAGATTCTCATGTTTTTGGAAGTTGATGGCATCACACAGTGTTCTAGGCCACAGGCACAAATGTTTGGGGGTCTTGGTGTCCCCTCCATTCTCGAATGTCTCCCAGCCCTGATGCTATAAATCCACTATACCAATTCATCTCTCTATTCCTTGGAATTGTCCCAGCCTGCAACTAGGACATTGCCTTGTACTTGGGAGGTTTTCACGTGACCCTTCCTATCCAAGAATGACAAGTAGGGGCAAGCAGTCTGGGAAAAGGAGCATCATCCATGCTACTGGGCCTGCCTAACCTGAACAAACCAGTCATGGCATTCCCCACTGCCAGATTCACCCAGAAACAACAACGTATTTAAAGCCCAAAGCCTCAAAGAAGGATAAAATGTCCCCCATGCATATCCTGCCTCAAGGACCCAGGAGGCATGGCAGCAACCACCCGGGTCTCCAGGTCCTGGCCACAGCCCATCCCATGGGCATCCCCTCCACCTACCTCCCTCTGGAATCTGCTGGCACACTGAGCAGCCAGGGGAGAACAGGGCATTCAGGAGGCTGGCTGCAGCACCTCCTGTCCGCACCAGCTTCATCTTGGAGTTACGACTAACACTTATTACTGCACAGCTTTCAAGAGTTGAATTGGAGTGAAGGTGGGAAAAAGAAATTAGCCAAAAGGAAATGTGAGATTGTCTGCATTTCAGTGACGTATGCTTTTTCTCTCTTGTCTGTCCGCTTGATTTTGTACTGGTCTTTACTGTGTTTGGTTATTATTAGTGCAAATTGTGTGTCAGTTAGATAAACTGGTAAGAAAGAAATCTTAACCATTAAAATATTCATATTTTGCTGCCCAGGCAACACCGAAACCTATTCCGGTTTTGAAATAACAAGCAGATCTCTGGTCCCGATCTCTCCGTTTTGAAAGCCAGTAGGCCACTTTGTTCTGGGGTGGGTGTCAGTGATATTTGTGCTCACCCCCAGTGCCCTTTCCACCCCTTGCCCTCATCGTGCACTTCACCAGCCCCCCAGCAAGATGTAACCTAAAAGCCACTGAATTTCCAATTTCTAACTTCCCCTGGTCAATGACAATCCAAGCCCACTGCCCAGAGGTGAAGATCTAAAACTGATTATTTACCATGCCAGATAACCAGGGCACCTAACTACCCAATGCATAAAAAAATACATAAAAAACCAAGGCTTAAAGGAATAAGGGACCTCGTGGTATAAAAAACACTAAAGGACTCCCATACAGCCGAGTTTAATAAACCATTTTTCAGCATATACAGATATTTCCAGTGTGCGTTTCATGCTATAACGCTCAGCAGCTGCGAGGTAACCCTCAATGTGTTCCGTATGGAGCTGTGGTTAAACCCGGCTCCTTCTGGAAAGGCTCTCTCAGACTTCTTCTTTAATTGGGATTAAAATGCGCTGAGGGCCTACAGGAGATGCGAGAGAGGCCTTTCATTTCAATCATTCCTATTTCTCTCAAGCAAGATCACCTTTCGAAAAAAGCTGTGTAGATTCTTTCTAATCTTTACAAAAAGAGGTCCAGTCTGTTAAACTAAATCCTCTTGTTTTTTTTATAATCTGAAAATGACTTCGAGGCAGCACGCATCGGCAGAGTAGCAACTGTTCATTGCTCCACTAAAAGATGCTGCTGAGATCAAGAATGGATTGGGGCATTTGTAAAAAATAAAAAATAAAAAAATAAGTGCGTCTCACCGAAAAGGGCAGACATAGGAACATTAGGAAGAAAGCCGACTGACCATTTTAATGAGATGCTATCCCCCAAACATTATCTGAGACAAGGTTTTTGTTTAAATCAACATATACTGAAGGATATCAATAAAAGAGCTACCAGAAATTCACTGTGTGTGCAGAAACAGAATTCACAAAAGGCACAGATTATTTGACTACTAAAACTACAAAGCTTCTATAGGACAAAATGCTATGAATTAAATTAAAAGGCAAAAAACAAACCCAGGGCGGAGAGAGGAGATTGCAGTATACATGTCAAACTGGGTCAATAGCCTCAATATAGATAAATCTCTTACAACTCAATAAAGACAAAAACATATAAAACATCCCAATAGAAAATTTAGCAAAGCCAAAGAACAAGAAATTCACAGAAGAACAAATATCAGTAAATATAACAAAAAAAGTTAAACCTCATAATTCATTTAAAAAGGATTCAGATTAAAACAATCAGGAAACGTCAGTTTCCTCTATTAAATGGTCACAGAATTAAAACAAATTTTTAAAAAAGAGATCCTTCTGAGGAATTTTCTTTAAAAAGAGATGCTTTGAGAAACTAAAAAAAAAGGAGGTACTTCCAATATGACAAGAGTGTTGGGAAGAAAGACTAGAAGGAAAACAAATTGTTAGAAGCTTTTTGAAGGACAATTTGTCAATGACTACTAAAAAAAACATTAAAATTGTACCTAGGTGCTTGTTGGAGGAGGTCGTAGAAATGACATGACTGCTGGTTGACCCAGGAGCAGGATCTGGATATCGGAGTTACACCAGGGCTCCAGGTCCTGAGTCTGTAGCTCTCTGCCCACCATCCCACAGCGGGAGCCAGTTGTAAGCACAAAGCCTTGACAGAGTAACGTGTTGTTGAGACCATCTGGGCTGAATACGCGACCGAATCCAGTTAAGGTCCTTGAATAATGTTGTTTCGTTCAATCGTGGTGTCAACATCCTTTCATTATTACATCGATGAGATGACGTAGGAATTTAACTCTTGTTTCTCTCAATTAGCCAATGGTAAAACTGGTTTCGATTTACGTGGTTTTGCTTAAAGTGGCAGAATCTATAGAGGACGTTGAGCGAGGACGGAGTGTATAAACTTTTAAGATTTGGCAGTGTGCGTGCAGATCTGCTCATCCTGCCGCCGCCCAGGACAAGCCTTGGATGTAAGTTTCCTTGCTTATTAAAACTGTCACCTACTCACCCGGAGTGCCCTGCCTCTTTCTTTGATCTCTCCTTGCCCCGCATGTATGGGGCCAGTTTAAGATTTCACCCAGCAAATTCCCAAGTTTTTGAAACAACACTCCTTGACTCAGCAATTCTACATTTAGAAAAAATATAATTTGCCTTTGATTTGGGATTCGATATTGAAATTTACATTTCTGATATTTAAATTTTTTGATGTTTAAATTTAAAACCTAATGAATTATTAGCATTTTATTAAATAATATTTATTTTCATTTAAGTGGATTCAAAACATCTATGCTATTAATTTCTTAATATAATACCCATATTTTCATGAAAATGAATAAAAAATTACCTTATAAACGTTTTCCCCCTCACCTTGTTCTCATTTTCATGAATTTTCCATTTCTCTCTTGCTGGAGACTCAGCTTTATGATCTTCAAAGCAAAAAGAGGCAACGTGACAGTGGCCCTAATGTTAGGGGACTTGGGTTGGCACCTGACTCTGACACTTACCACCTGTGCATCTGGGGCAAGTCTTCTAGCCGCTATCAACTTTCGTTTCCTCATTTGGTCAATTGAGAATAACCATCCAATCTAAGTTCTAGGTCAAGTATAAGGATTACATGAGATACTATGCACTGACCACTTGGCACAGGACCTGCCTCAGAATGAACACTTAATGAAGGATAATTCTTATAGGAAATGTTTATAAGTTAACTTTACGCATGCTTTATGTGTTACTGACTAGTGATGCCTTAAATGTGAGATTCTAAAATTCCATTGCTAATACAATATCGAAATTCTGGTCCAGCACATATAAAAATAGCACCATCTCACCTCTACAATGATTAGTAGTCTGAAGAATTGCCATAATAATGAAATTTTGAAAAAAAAAAAATCTTAAGTTCCTACAGGATGGAATCCATTAAATAAATTATTCTATCTCTATAGGATGGACCTATGTAGCTATTAAAATTATATTACAGATAAGTATTAATTTTCCAAAGGAGCTAACGCCAGACTGATACGACTTTGGACTGCTAAAGTCTGCTTTTATTAAATTAATGTCATAAAATCTTTGCAATCAGGTTCACAGGAGAACAAACTTATCCACAAGGGATTTGCTTCCCGTTTGACGGCAATCTCCAGAAAGCAATCTCCAGTGAAGCCCAAAAGCAAGTGACAAAGGATGACATAACTCACGCATTGTGCCCTCAGCGAAGCGCGCACTGCCTCTTCAACGCGGGAATGGTTTTTCCATTTCAAGCTAATGGCAAAACACGTGGCTCTTTGTGCCTTCCTCCCCAGATCTCTAAAACCCAGACGCACGGGGCTGCTTTCTGAAATGGCGCTTGCTGCAAGAACTAAAACACTGGGATTAAAAAATTCTCCACCGAAATACATGCTTTACAATGAGAGAATGTTCATAATTTTGATTCAGTGATTGAGTAGCCCGACTCCATCCTATCGATGTCTAAGATAAGGGAGCGGCAGCCGGGTCTGCAGGAAGGGGATGTTTCAGTGACTTCCGCTGGTGCTGGGCACCTTCAGTGGTTAAACTGCTATGCTCTTTGAACTGGAATTTAGGGCTTTTGCTCTGTGTCCTCAGAGTCCCCTATTCCCCCTCACCTCAGTTCTCTAATAGTCCAGCCAGGTCTCATTGGGGTTTCACAGGTTGAAACTCAAGAGAATGCAGCTGCCACCTCCACAAGCCTCGTAGTAGAAGTCCACAGCTGAGAAACCCCTTGGGGAGGGAGCCTAGGCACCAGGGGCTGGATCTCTGCCCCGTTTAAAGACAGCTGGCGATTTTCAGTGTGCCCTGACATGTAGCTTTCACCCCTAACCCTGCCAACTGCACGATCACATGCCAAACACATGTATGTGACCCCAGGAATTCAAACTCACGGTAAAGACATGGTGAGAACCCCTGTGCCAGTGTATGATCCTCCAGGTCCCGCATGTTCTTGAACTTTAAAGCAGGTCTCTGCGTTCAGTTTCATGGAATATCATTATAGTTCTGTTTTCAGGCTATATTGAAGCATCCTCCACGACACTGTTTTTGTACCTTTTTCACACCCTGACAAATGCGGGGACTTGCCAGGAGAGACAGGAGGTGGGGGAGGGCAGCCCAGCCCACCTCCCCGCAGCCATTTGAGGTCGGGCCATCTGTCCCGCCATCTTGCCTCCCACCGCCAGTCACTTTATGTGAAAAACATGCAAACATAGACACCAGCTGTCATCTTCTATGATTTTCCAAACAACTATCCCCTAAAACAAATCTTGAGGGGAAAAAAAGAAAGACTTTAGGCAGAATGGGGCTAAATCGAGAGAAAACTGTGAGGTTGATAAAGTCTTTCTTGACATCTCACTTTGCATTTTGGAACCCTCCTTCCATCCAGGCTGCCCCCACCCTGCCAGCCCACGTGTCATAGACGATGGCATGCTATTCCCTAATAGGGGAAGGTGACCACTGGGAAGGAGTGTGAGGGGTGGCTATCTGGAATTGTCCTTCCTGTATAGTACTTGGTTATCTGAATAAGAAAGATGATCTGCTATCCTCATAAATGCAATCAAATTCAACACATTCTATATCATTCTCTCTCTTTGAGCCCTGGTATCTTTTTGCTTCTCGGACAAAAACTATAATGAAATTAATAGGTACCAATAAATTAATGGTAGATTTCTCTGGAAAATAGTTCATCTTCTTTTATTTTTCTCAGTTAGCTAACCCCTGTTAAGTACTTACTGTGAATGAAACTGTACACTACAAAAATGAATAAAATATGGTTTGCAAATTTAAGAAGCTTATATTCTAAGCAAGAGAAAGGGTATATACCAAAACACTATTTGAACAAAAAAAATTATAACACAGTGTCATTCAGTGATATAATAGATGTGTGCAAAAACATTAGACAGGAAAAAGAATGAGAAGAATGGACAAGAGCATCTGGAAATAAAACTTAAAAGAAATATATAGCTAACGGCTAGTTGTGAAAATTGCGTTTTTCTCTAACAAGTTAGACCTTTCTCTCCTCCTGCAAGTGAAAATTTAAACGATCAGTTTCTGAGGATAACATGATCCAGCAAAGAGACCGTGTTAGAGGAAGGCTTTTATTGCACCCCCAGAGGAGGACACGCTTTGGGCCCCGTAGCTCACTCAGTGTTGCCACCACCCCGGCATTGACCTTGACTCCCCACTGTCATGACACTGTGTGTGGGCAGTAGTTGCTTAAGACATAATTTTAAAACATCTTTCAGTCTATATAACCCTATCCTCTCAGAGGATTTTAGGGAAAAAGCCATTTACACCTCTAACAGAATGAGGTGCAATGTTGTCTAAATGAAAAGGTCTGGGAGAAGATTCTTACTTTCTTGGAAATGGCAAAATCCATCAAAGACAATACTAAAAGAAAGTATAGACTTCAAATTCAATTCATAAGCAGATTATCAACAAATGTCAGATGAAAAAATAAAAATACATAGAACAAAAGGTATATGATAAAAACTATGGTTCTGAAATTAGTGATGAGTATTATTGTTTCTTTAATATGCTTGTAAATCCAGCCTTGAAAATGTGATAAAATATAACATTTACCATTATACATCTGCTTGTAAGACTTTTAAACCACTACACACAATTTTGACAACCACAGCTATGCACCGTGGAAGAGTCTAAGCCTAAATTTAAAAGAATGGGAGCCAATGAGAGAAGCGGGGAGAGAGATTGATGTATGTTAGGCTTACAGGGGAAAAAAAAAAAATTGAGGACTTTCCAAAAGTGCAGAACTAAATTCAGTCCTACAGCTACATAAGGAAACTCTTAGCTAAAATAGACACGCCATTCCGAATTTTTAAATTATAATTGGCTTTTCAGCATTGTTTTGCATTGAGTTAGTCTCCTTTAACTATTAATCCGGAAATACCAGCCCAACCAACATCTTCCATGCACCCTTAAATTTGATAACTGTCATTACTTATTTTAGTACACATGAATTTCAAATTTCTGCTGAATTATTTCTTAAAGTACGTTTTAAAAAGGATTACATGCATTGGCACAAAGGAACACTCATGGGAGCTACAGGCAGTTCTCAATTTATAACCTGACTGCATTCCAAAACTGGATTGGAAAGTTGACCAATTGGAACTCAGAATGTATCTCCCTGTGGGAATAAAAGGTGGATAATTTCCTGGACTGCCCACGCCAGGGAAGCCAGGCCACGGCACACCTCGACCATAGTTCCCACAGCACAACTTGAATTCTGGGTCCAGACGACAGAGCCTTTTCGGTAGAGTAAGAGGAACAGGTGGAGAGCCTTTCTCCCTCCTCCCATATGGGGTATCTCTCCACGCCTTGCTAGGGTTCCTCTCCTCAGAGCCACCATTTGTCATCAGCTAGCTCCAGTGGCGCTGCCACCCCCCATACCCTACTAGCAAAGCGCTCCAAACTCCAAAAGTACCTTCCTGACCTCCGCCCCAACCCAACCCCTCGGTCCTCATACCAAGAGTTCTGCAGAACGAGAGGCAGCATTCGAGAGACATTCGCAGTTAGTTAGATCTGCCACTTACAAGCTTTTTTATCGTCCAGAATTGTATTAGTAGCAGCAGTTCCTCAAATTGCTTATTATGGCTTTTGGGAGACCAAATTGTCATTAAGGGAAAAAAATCAAATTTTCAGATGCTCCATTCTTGGCGGCGAGTCCTGGCAAGTGTCCCAATAGCAGAAGTCCCTGCTGCCGTTATTTCCTGCTCCTGTGCCAGTTTTAGATTGATTTACCAAAAGCCGCCGATGGCTTACACCTCTCCTTTTCTCTTCCTTTGAATGCTCTTCAGCACATTTGCTCTAAATACCCCGTGTTCCTTTTAAATGTTTCTTTTGAAGCAAGTGCGTTTGCCACTGTCCTATTCTGGGCATGAGATCCATTACATGAAACCATGTTGTCCTGGCATCGGGTCTGAACTTGGGTCGAGAGGTGGCAGGTGAGGAAGGGCTCAACTCAATGCAAGCTCTGAAGACCCACAGGGGCTGCCTGGAAAGTGCCATGAGAAGGATTCTAGAAGATACAGCTCTAAGCAAGAGGGCCACGCTTCATTGTTGATTCAGGCGTGAGGAATGGCCAGGGGATAGTGAGAGACCTCACAGGCTTCCACACACTCTTAGTCCCTGGCATCATGGAGTCAGATCGGTCTGAGTTCAAACTGGGCTTTTCCACTTACTGGCTGTGTGAACTCGAGCAATTTAATTTTAGTTTCCTCACTTGAAAACAAAGATAAAATCTACATCAAAGAATTCTTGTGATAAAAAAAAAAGGTAATATTTGTCTTTTAATCAGCTGAATTCAGAAATGCTGGTCGTGACCTTCTTTTTGGTTATTTTCTCTTAAATCAGTGAGGTTTTTGTTGTTTAAATTTTAACTAACGTTATTTTTTTCTCCACAATGATTTTTTGGAGCAGATCGATCATATGTCCTTCCATATAACCCTTCACTTCTAACATGGTATTAATTGTAAACTGTCTTGCATCAAGTTAAAAAAATAACTTATTGATGAGAGTGAGAGAATATAGATTCAGATTAAATGTACATACCATCTATAAATCAAAAATTCTTAACTTTCATAAAGGCTAAAAGTAAGATTTCTTCTTAAAATCGAAGAAATAATGTAGTTTCTTCTTTACTTTGTTTGTTTCTTATGGAAAATAGTATGGAGGTTACTCAAAAAACTAAGAATTGATCTACCATATGATCCAGCAATCCCTCTACTGGGTATTTACCCCAAATGCTTAAAAACTTATATCCGTAAAGATATTTGCACACCGATGTTCATAGCAGCCTTATTCACAGTGGGCAGGACATGGAAGCAACTGAAGCGTCTTACGATAGATGATTGGCTAAAGAAGCTGTGGTACATATACACAATGGAATATTACTCAGCCATAAAAAGAGATGAAATACTGCTATTTGCGACAACATGGATGGACCTTGAAATAATCATATTAAGCGAAATAAGCCAGACAGAAAAAGTTGAAAATCACATAATATCACTTATATGTGGTATATAAACCTAAAAGCAAGAAATGAGCAGGACGAAGAAACAGAGACTCATGGACATGGACTATAGTCTAATGGTTACCAGAGGGGAGGGAGAAGGGAGGTAAACGGATAAAGGGTCAAATATAGCGGGGTAGGGGAGGGTGAAGTGGGTAAAGGGGATCAAATATATGGTAGCTGAAGGAAACTGGACTTTGGGTGGTAAACACACAATAGAATATACAGATGTCAAATTATAACATATGCCTGAAAATTACATAATTGTATTAACCAATTTTACCCCAATAAACTTAATTTTAAAAAAAGAAACAAGTTATTATAAAGTAATGCAATGCTAGCCAAGTTCCATTTTCTTTTAGGTGTCTGGGTACACCTGGCACAAATTCCTTTGGATTCATGCAAATACCCAAGTGCTCACTTTCTCAGGGAGCGCTCTGCAGCCTTGGCATGCCCACACTCCTGGGCTATGTCCACTCTGCCCCACTCTACTGCAGTGTGAACACTACAGGGCTGGAAGACCCAATGGATTCCACTCTCTAAAGCTTTTGCACACCTAACATTTCTGAAAGTACTGACTAAATGAACCAGACTCACCAAAGCTTCCTAGAGGAGAAATAAAATATGTCAACGGGCACCCCAGGCTCTTCAAATATCGGCTGCCTACCCACCACTGTGGTTTCCCTGTCCCTTCTGCTCTTCCTAGGTTCTCTCTTACCAGCTCCACATCCTTATTCTTATTCTTCCCCTTCCTCTCCTCCCTTCCAAGAGCAAAGTAGAAGAATTCCTGCCTGGATCTGAGGAAGAGCCACATCTACTTTCCTGACATTATTGAGATGTTCTCTGTCTTCGGCATTTATCAAGATCTTCCAAGAAAAACGGTGTTCTTCCTAAAACGAATCCTCCTCTGATTACCTTGTAAAAAGATCGAGTGTCCCATAAGGACTGCCTTCAGAGGAAGCCTCGGTGGCCAAATAACTGGACAGCTGAACAGAACAGCTACTTCCAGAAGTCTTGCAATCAGAAGGCATGACCTACTAGAGGTGTCCCCATCCTTGAAATGCGATTACCGATATTGTTCAAAAAGATGGGATCCTCAGGACCAAGATTTCTAAATAAACTTAGAATTTTTATACTCTTTAAATCATACTAAAATTACTCCATCTTGTTATGTATCCTGAGAGTTGAGAGGCTACACTTCTTGTGTGGCTATTTAAGATACAAGCACGTGTGGTACAATGAAAATGGCGTGGATCCAGTCAAGTCCAGGCTGGGTCCCAATTTTGCCATTTAGCAAGTGACTTTGGGCCAAATTAAAATTTAATTGATTAATTAACTATTTAATTCTGAGCCTCAGTTTCCTCATCTCTTAAATAGAAACAATAAAGCTTGCCTCGGATATTTTTCCTAGTTTTTATCATTGGTTTGTTTTCTTGGAAGGAGAATTTTTGTTCTTCTTCCCTCAGTTTTCCTCTTTAGTCATGTATTATGTTTTCTCTTATGCACTGAATACAATACCATTGAAATTTTCTGTTTCTAAAGCCTAAATTGAAGCTGACATCAGTAGTTTTTATTTTTCAAAAGAAAAGAATAAAAATGTCAGCATTAAGTGACAGAAAGATGACACGCTTAGGAGCCCAGGTTCTGAGCATAACCTTGGGCAGTCTTTCTCGCCAACAGATAAATTAATGGCACAAAAACCACATAGGTTCGTGCAGCCCAGCAATGCCAACAGGTTTAGAAAGTGAAGCGATGATGCAGTCAAACATTAAAATACCAAAACCTTTTAATATCACAATCAAATCTAGCAGTTTTACCTTATTTAGTCCTATTATAACGATCAACTAGTTTGATTATTTGTATCTCTACCTTAAACTCTCTGGCTAGTTATCCAACTGACTATATTGCCCGGACTTGAAATTCAAATGAGTACAATATTGGAGGTCATTTTTAGGCTTAGTAAGTTTCCTTCAATTCTGATATTAAGATTGAAAATGTTAAAGTTATCAATTTCCCGGTTGTTACCAGAGTTTTCTATAGTATACACCCTAAAATTATAAAGTATATAGTCCTAGATAGCCAAGTTATAGCTGGAAACAACATGCTTTTACTTAACAAAAGTCATGCATCAGACTCTGAATAAAAATGGTATTCATTGTACTAAAGTTTAGCACATTACTGATAACCTGACTTTATCTTATTTTCTGTTCCCAAATTCTCTAACAGAATTTTATTTGCCTATACCAAAGCGTACGGTTTGTTCAATATGAAGCATGAGTACATTATTTTTGTCACTAGAGGGCAGGAAATTAAAGTACATTATTTTCAAAACCTCTTAAAGATGCAAGTGCTATATTTAGAGAATCATAATAATTTTCTAAAAGAAGGAAATAGTTCAGTAAATAAATATATCCCAGCGAATAATTCATAAGCACTAATAAATGTGACAAATAATAAACTCAATGGTTTTTGCTCTAATAATTTTTATAGGAAAGAAATATGAATTTCTATTGGATGATAATCTTAAGAAAGAACATTCTCTTAACACAATATATCTTTGTTTAATAGTTTTCATTTGCTGTTTTAAAAAAATCCCCTCTTACTTCATCATACAATGGGTTTCTTTTCTCAGAAATTTATCTAACGTTGTTAAATCTTTAACTAGTGGTTTAAATTTTAAATAATAGAACTCCGTCCATTGACTTCCAGACACCTTCTGAATGGTTTTCCAGGGGCTCTTCCATAAAAGGCACACAAGTGAATGCCTTTGTGCACAAGGCCTTCAGGTAATGCCCTGGGAGGCATTTGCATACCTAACATTTCTAAGTACCCATTACATGAACCACACAGAGCTCAGTCCCTTCCTATATCCCTTGGATTTAAAATATAAAGTCAAAGTAAAATTTAAATAACGAAATAATACAAAGAAAAGGATCAAATAGGGATTCTGTGAACAGAGAATTCAAATCAAGTGATCTCAGCCTCTCACTGATCATTTGTCCCACCGCTAGTGTGGTAGGGAGAAAAATGGCCTCCCGGGACCTGTGAACATATTACCTCCGGTAGCAAAGGGACTTACAGAGATGATTAATGTTAAGGACCTTAAAACAGAGAGATTTTCCTGGATCGTCCAGGTGGACCAGTCTAATCACATGAACTCTTCAAATCAGAAGAAGGAAGTAGGAGGGGGAAGGACAGAGAGATGAGATGGAAGAAGGAGAGATCAGAACTGAGGCACCATTGCTGGCTTTGAATGTGGGAGCAGGGACACCAGCCACGGAACGTGGGTGGCTTCTAGAACTTGTGAAGGGCCCTCATCTGACTTCCGCATAAAATGAGGATCATAGTCCTCCAGCCACAAGGAATAGTATTCTGCCAACAACTTAAATGAGCAAGAAATGGATTCTCCCTTAGAGCCTTTAGAAAGAAACGTGGCCTGCAGAAACTTCGATTTTAGCTCAGTGAAACAGCATTTACAGATCTGTAAGATAATTCATATGTTGTTGAAGCTGCCAAATTTGTGGGAATTTTTTAGGGCAGTTCTAGGAAATAAATGTACCTGGCCAGTGCTGATTGGATGGGAAGTGCCCCTTTCCAGGCCCCATCCAGTGCCTCAGTTTTCCCTGGTGTTCCCAGCATCTGGACCACTCTCCAGGTTTTTCATCTTACCCACAACTCCACCTGAACTGAGTCTCGTAGAAGTTAGCCAAAAGAAAGGGGAATTGTTTCAGGCAGAAGGGAAAGTGACAGAAATTGTATGTCACGTGGGAAGGAACTGAAGGCTGCTCCGTTTTGAAGCATAAAGTGGGATGCAGAACACAGGGAACAAGTCGGAAGAGGTTGGCCAGGGTCAAACCAGGGAAACGAATAGCATGTTAAATACCATCTTAATGTGTAGGCAATGGGGAGCCATTTGTGGAGTGTTAGGCAAAGTTTTAAACAAGGTTTAAGCATGTGCTTCATAGGTGATCATTCTTGTAGCTGTCAGGAAAAAAAATTCAAGGGAAATGAAACATTAGAATATTCATGTAGGAGGCTAAGTAAGATATGATGCTGACCTGTCTTAGGACAGCTGTTTGAAGATGAATCCAACAGCAGAACTTAGTGATGATTAGATATGGGATTTGAGTGAGAGCTAGGGTCATAACTAACTCCCAGTGTCTGAGTAAACAGTAGTACCTCCAACAGAGATGAAAATATACAAAAGGAGGAGTGTTTAGTGGGAAAGAAGGTAGTATCCTATTTTTGGTATATGCTATGGAATTTGAGATGTCAATGGAACAGATATCAAAGATGAGCTAACCGTCCAGTACTCAGCAGGATATTCGAGTCTGAAATTCAAGAGAGATATCTATGTTAAGTATAAACTTGGAAGTTATCAGCGTCTAGTATATGGGAAGTAGTGAAAATCATCAGTGGCAATCATTCCCCCCAAAAAATATATAATGAAAGGAAATAAAAATCTCAAATTAAACTCTTGAGTACGCAATATTAGAGCCATGGAGAGAAAGAACCCACGAAGGGACCGGAAAAGGCAAACAGTGAGATTGGAGGAGAATCAACAGAGCGTGGAATAAGCAAAGGACAAGGAGAAGAGAGATTTCAGAAGAAGGAAATGACCAGCAATAAGGTAAGACCTACGACATGTCCTTGAATCCAGCATATAAAAAGCCTTTTCTGATTTTCTGATGGCGGTGCCAACAGCACGGGCAAAATCAAAGCAAGTTACAGTGAAATGAAGAGCATATGACACATGAAAAAGTAAAGAGAGTGCTGTTTCTTCCTTCATATTGACTGCATTGTAGCTTTGGCATCTATTCTTTGTCTTACCAGAACATAGGATCTTGCCTGTTTCATTAAAACTAAAGTTTACTGAGCACTTATTCAATACGATACGTTGACATAGGAAACTAGGAAGAAGATAAAGATACATAAAGTAATCTGCCCATTAAGGAAATTCCAGTTACAAAGCAAGATAATGCATAATAAAAACAACAACTGGCCTTTATTAAACATATTCAATGTGTCAGGCACTGATTTCATGCACTCTTTTCATCTCTACAATAAATCTTTATTAAGTAGGTCATGGTTATCATCTCTGTTTCTTTTTCAGATGGAGAGACTGAAGTACAAACAAATTATGTAACTTGTCCAAGATCACTCGTCTTGTAAACATTCATATAAAAATTCAACTTCAGGAGATCTGGCTCCAGAGCATATGCGTTTAACTACTGCGACCTACAATTCTAAGGAAAATTAAACATAAGAGAGGTCAGAAGAAACGAAGCATGAAGCTCTTTGGGTGTTCAGAGAAGAGAGAAAAAAACTTCTACTGAGGGAATCGGGAAAAGTCCAAGAGGACGTGGCATTTGGTTAAGCCTCAGTGACACAGGAGGTATGGTACGCTGAGAGGGAAAGTGACAAGGCTGAAGCGGGACATGACCAAAGGTCCAGAGGTAGAGATGGGACTGCATGTGGCATGCGCAGGAGATGCGCCTGGTTTGGTGAGAAAGGACAAACAGAGAGTTAGGGAAGGCAGGGAGGTGTGGCCAGATTTGGAGAGAAATGAAGCCTTTGAACAGTTATCCAAAAAAACAAAAATAAAATAAATCTACAGATGGTTTTAAGAAGGAATAAGAATATGATTGGCGTTATATTTTTAGAGAGATTAATTCAGGAGCAGTGTTAAGGGAAAACCAAAATACCATCCCCCGTTAATCCCACCAACCTCTCGAATGTGTCTATTAGACGTTATCCAAGAATTATGTATTAGTTTCCTATGGCTTAAAATTTGGTGGCTTAAAACAACACACATTTATTCTCTTGTAGTTGTGGAGATCAAGTGTCTAAAATTAGTTTCACTTGGCTGAAATCAAAGTGCTCGCAGAGCCACGCTCTCTCCAGAGACCCTGAGGGGAAATCTGTTTCCTTGCTTTTTCTAGCTTCTAGAGCTGCACGCCTCACATTCTCGGGCGTGTGACTCCTTCCATTGTCAAAGCCAGTCCTGCAGCATCTCCGCTTCCTTAGTCATGTCACCCTCCTCTTTTGTCTCAGTCTCCCCGAGTCATTATGCCTCTCTCTTACAAGGATGCTTGCAATTGGGTAGTCTAGGATCCTAGTCTACTAAAATCCTTAACTTAATCTCATCTGCAATTTTTTTTTTTTTTTTTTTTTGCCATAAAAGATAACACTCAGAGGTCCTAGGGATTAAGACCTGGAATCTTTGGAGGCCATCATTCAGCCTAGAACAACACCCCTTCAGAACGACAATTCCGAGTCCTTTGGCCTGTTTCTCATCCTGGTCCTTGAGTGGCTGAGCGGTGACACAAATGTTATCATTCAACTGGAATAATGGCCAGGAGTTGGCAGTGTGGTTTGAGAAACACACAGACCCCTCCATCTACCCTTGTGGGGTTATAGGAAGTGAGAGAAAAAAAAATGACCCTACTGAAGACAACAAGACATCATCATTTGACCAAGAGATTGTGAGACGCCCTCCGTGGTTCTAGTGTGGGAATGGAAGGCTTGCTAGCGGGGCAGGTGGGTGATTTACCCACGGAACACACATTCATGGGGATGGCGGAAGAGACCCGGACGCAGGTGCACTGGCAGAGACACCGCCATTATTTTGGACTTCGCTGGATGAAGACGTGAGGTTGGAGAGGAAAAAGCAGTGGGAACGGGCCAGCACGACAGCATGAATCGGTGACAAGGAGTAAGGGCGAGGCTCCTGGGCACAGCTGAGGCACATGGAAAGGACGGGAGTCGCAGGCAGACGAGAGTCCTAAAAACTTGGACCCTGCGAAGAATGGATTTGCAAAGAAAAGTTCAGCCCCTGTCATGACGATCAGAAATTCTGAAGGTAAAATAGCTGATTTACGAAATTCTACACCATTTTTGGCTCATCTCTTGCTATATTCCTCCATTATTCCACCTCTCTGCAAAATTTGGAATTTTCCGCTTCTTTTTATGTTGATTCATACAACATGAAATGGTTAAGTGCATAATGTCTAAAAAATTATGACTTAAATGGGCAACTAATTTGTATTAAGAAAATATTTATTAGTGAAAAAATATTGCTAAAGAACATCAAGCCTTTGGGAATTGAATTACAATGATTTTCCATAAGGCGGTCTTTTCATTTGGGCCAGGATCAAGACTGGAAATACAATGGTAGCTTTCTATAAATACACCATTAAACATTTAAAGACATTGTTTTCAGCTAATAAATCTAAGATGTTACCATACTGATAAGTCTTAGAAATGGAGATGGAAATTATTTATGCTAGAAACCCAATTGTCTTACGATGAAGATGTTTGCATACTAGATGTTTCAGTCAAGGTTTCGGGAATAAGACAGATGGCCTCATCAACTAGGGTGTTTGAGGAGACCCTTTGGGTGAAGGGATCGTTTGCAGTGGTGTAGATGGGGTTAAGGGAACCGACAGAGGCTGTTGGAGCATGTTCTAGGGCCAGCAGCTGGAAAACATTACCACCCACTGGCCTGCGGGGTAAGGGAGGGAGGCTTTCCTGGAACCAGGAACAGCCAAGACCTTGGGAGACAGAATAATCATCATACTTGCCAATCACATGTATTTTGGTAAGACTGGGAGTCTTCAAGAACTAAGATCTAAGCAACTCCACCCTTTCGCTCGCCAATCACGGCATATAATATCCTTTCCTGAGCTGTAAGAGTTGGCCACGACCCAGAATGAAGACAATCTTTTTTGGAGACAATCTCTGAAAAACCGCGTGCACCCCCAGTTTCATCTGAATGCAGGAAGTAAGGTGCCTTTAACAGCCTTACGTTCACCACGGCTCTAACCCGGTTTGACACAGATGGGATAGGATTAGATCAGCCTGAGCCCAGACAGTTCCATTCTATGTGATCAACCCCGTGCGAAATGCAGAGCCTCACCTTGGCCCCGAGCACTAGTTTTATCTTCATCTAGTGGAAGAAGAGAATGTACCTATTTCTTATTTATATAGCCTGAGGTAGTGAGGTTGGTACAGAGGGTCCATAAAGTTGTTGAACCCAGAGACTGGGAAGGACCCCGTCATCCCTCAGGGCAGTGAACAATGCCTACAGGACTCCCCAGAAGGTGATAGGAAAGTTTTCAACAGGAAACACTTTTGCTAAAGGATTCTACATTCTAAATGGAAAACGTCAAGAATGAATCATCATCATCATCATCGTCATCATCATTATTACTTTTGCTGGAACAAGCAAATCATCACATATGAACTTTACAGCTGAACAATTGTTCTCCAGCTTTTCTGTTCTTCTGTCAGGCCCAAAATAGGTCATTACAAAAGCAAATGAAACCCTTTGTAGGTTCCAGAGGTTTTAGGGAGCCATCCTCACCTACACACTGGGCGGCTAGTCCTCAGGGGAATGTACAATGCGAGCCACATCCTAATGAAAGTGGAAACCAGCAGCTTTAGTTCTGGCTTTGGAACATATGGTGTGGTAAATTATCAGCATGAAGTCTATAATTAAGGACACAGCTTCTCAAAATGATGGCTAAATGTGCGTGTACTCAGAAGTATGTTACCTTCTGGAATAGAACCAGCTATGGTCAAGCTCAGGTCTGAAGCAATGCTGAAGCTTTTGGCGACTGGAAGAAGCAACTCTTGAATTATGAACGCCTTCCTCGCCCACTCCCACCAGCCTCCAAGCTACCAGCAGTGCTTTCTTACCCACAAGCTTCATACCTTGTATTGTGTGATCCCATCGTCTTGGCCACAGGCAAATGGGATCAGAGACTGGGGTCTGAGTAAATAACTATGAGGCGGCTCAGCCTGAAAACCCCACAGAAGCACTCTGCACCAAAAAGTGCCAACCCAAGGCTATTACATGTTCTCTCTGGAGAAGTCTCAATGGAAGCAGAAGCCAGGCGACAGAAGCATCCAGGAGCAGGCACGAGCCATGATCTAGGGCACAGAAGAACAGTGCAGAAGGCAGTAAGAGGTGGCAGAGAAGCTATAGCTTGGCATAAAGCACAGCAATATAAACTGAGACCCCGGAATGGTGGCGTAATTAGAAAAGAGAGCAGAGAGGAATGGATGCCTGAATCTGGTACAGTTACCATAGCAGCCTGAACAGCCATGAATGACATTTCATTTCCTTAGTGCCTAGCTGTGAAATTGCAAGTACCAATGCACCTATGTATCTCTATAAAAATTCCTATCATTGAGGCAACATATGCATATCTCTGTGCCTTGCAGCTAGAAAAACAAAACAAAACTAAACACAGATTGTGTGTTGAAACCACATTTGTGTACCTGAAAGTCATTCTCATCAGTAATGTTCTTTTGTCACACACAGGTCAACGATGGATGAGTACAAGGTCTTAAAGAAACTGCTTCTAACAGCAAAGCAGCAATGACTTTTCAGCTCTGCCAAACCAACCGAAAACTTCCTGTGTACCAGAAACTGTGCTAGGACGCAGTGGGTTGCAAGCTGGGAAAATAGTTGCAAATAATTGAGAAGAAACACAAAGTGTTACAAATTTTAATTTCTGTTAAGTATGACTCTATAATACGGACACCAACTCAGCTACATGTGGGCCCTCGAGGACACAAAATGTATCTCAGAGTCTTCGTGCCTAGGCGCAACCTGAGTGATTCTGTTCACCACATCTAAAGTCCGGGTTGTCAAGGCACCTGGTCTGGCATTTAGGTAGATGCGGCCAGGGAATGGCATTGCCTTAGATTTATAGTTGCCTGATTTCCCACCTGTCGATCAGTGAAAGAACAAAGAATAATCTCGTCGATTGTAATTGTTAACAAAACCTAATTATGAAGAGTAAGCATAAGATAACTTCTACCAATTCCTTGGTAGAAACAGTGTTGTGGTCGGCAATAGAAGCCGTTTTCGTTTCTCAGAAGGCTGGCTGGGCAGGGGCTGCAGCTCTGGGGCAGAGCGCTTGACTGCAGAAGGCTGGCTGGTTGACGGGCGTTTACATCACGGTGTGAGTGCCGAATTCCCCATCAGCACTAGGTTTTGCCCTCAGTGCTGCAGGTTCACGCAGGTGGACCTGTAGAAACAAGGATGCCAACACTGATTTGTATTACCAATGTAACCACCAGGTGGCGGGACCTTCACATCTGCTTGAGCGAGGTCTTCCAAGAGAGGGGCGTGGAAAGCCATATTCTAGGGAGTTCTTTGTTTGAACAGATAAAAAGAAGCGGACTAAAGTGTATGTTTTTATGCTCAGCAGCACCGGATTCTGCTGTCTTGCTGTATCTGTCTCTAACATGGGCAGGTCGTGCCAGCCACATGGTCCCTCACCCTCACCTGACAGGATACCCTTACTCCTAAGCAGGATCTGGATGACTAGCAGCACCTAGTTCTAGCCTTTCATGTCCCCTTCTGTTATAAAGTCTGAAACTTTGTCGGCCACCATCCCCTTTGGCAATCTAACCAAGCCCATTAATCCATTCTCAGAAAAATATTTTTCAATGCTAAAAATAACACTTAGGATTGCAAATGAAACCAATTCTAATTAAACTTACTTCAATCCACTCAGGTTAAATACCCTGCACCCTGACTCATTCATACAGCCTTCCTCCAAATCAGGTCTAATGAAATTGAATAGGTTGCCCTTACTCAACTAAATTCATATTTCTGCCTGGCCTCCTTATTATTTCTAGATTGCCTCGGTTAGAGTTTGGCAAATTTGCAACTCTTCTATCTTCTGCCACACAATCACAAATCATTTCTCGGTCATGCCAACGCATGGCTCACGCTGACACGTGGCTGACAGAATTCATCACTTCTTCTATCTGTAAGTCTTTGACAAGTTCCTTGTTTTCACTCCCAAGAACTGATATACAGCACACAGCTAGTAAGAAGCAATGAGGCGCAATGAACCAACCTGGATGAAACCCCATTAATTGTAACTTAACTAATATTTACTAAGGACCTACTAGGTATCAAATACTAAACGGAGATCTGTTCCCTGCCGTCCACATAATCTGGAGTCCAAAGAGCTGTTTTGCAATCCAGTCTCATCTCCCAAGTGACTCTCGGCAAATCATCCAGCCCTCTGGGCTTCAATTTCCACATATAAAATATGTAAATAACAGCGGTAACTCTGGAGTCTGTTGTGAATGAAATCAGTGAAAGAATGTACGTGGAAGTGCAGTGTGTTAGCAGATCGGGCATTGAAAAATACAAAACACCTGGGTACTTTGTGGGCCCTTTATTACACACCAATTCAAGTCTTGTTCATTACTGTCAAGTGCACCCTGTCCTCTCCCCAACTGTCCTCAAGTTCAGAAGCATAGGGATCTCATTTACTCTCAGTATATCCTACAGTTCTTTCTATTATAGTTATTAAAATATAACTCGTCCTTAAAATAACAGCATCTTATAATATTCCTGTTCTTCCTGGAATAGCCTAATCCAAACAACGACCGTGCGAGGTTAGGGCTCCAGGATTTTAATGACCTGGCATCGACTTCTCAGACACTGAGCTCCCCATCCGTAGGCTGTTCAGGCAGGAGCTTGAGAAGCGTCTGTAACGTTTCCTGTGAACGTTCGGTCTGTGCGACCTGCATTCCAGGAAGCCAACAACTCCTACTCTTCTCGTTTTACAGATTTTCTAATCAGGACTTCTGGAACCATCTGCCCTCGCTCCACAGAGGGCTTCCCCTCTTCACCACTCTTCCAGAATGCTTCTCAACTCAACCTCCTGCATCATGGGTGGATGACAAGCTGCGCTCATACAGAAGAGGACAACCGAGGTGGCCCGGAAACTCTTCTTCCTATAAAATTGCCAAACATACACCGACATGTGGGAATTCATCACCGAAATCTAAACCCTGCAAAATGGAGAGGGCCTCCAGCTCTTTTTCTTGTGCTCACCATTTCAGACTTCTTTTCTTTTTTGGTGGTGGTGGTGGCAGGGACACAAGAGAAAATTGTTTTTTTTCTTTTTCTCTAAAACAGAGAAAACCTGTCATTACCCCTCATAGACATATGACAACCTTAATACAGCCCTCACCACTGTCTTCCAGTGAGAAAAATTCTCTCCTATTTGAAAGTAATTCACAGGAAATAAATTCTGCTAGCTACAACATCAGACTTTCAGAAATTACATTTTCTCGAAAAGTTGTTAAAATCAGAAAACAGTTTTTTTCTGAAACTTTGAATACGCCAGCATAGTTTTTATGCCATGGAGCAAAGATACCTGCTTCCTCAAGTAGCGTTCCAGCCTCAGTTATCACTGGGCTCCTACCCTTTGGGTCTACAAGCCTGTGCCTCTACGGCAGGTGTGTGTGGTGTTGGTGTTGGTGTTGGTCATACAGGATGAATCGAACTTACTGTCTTGGAACAGTTTTCGATCCTGGCATCATCACACATTATGAAGTAATCATGGTACCATTACTGACCAAATGAACGTAGTAGATGATTTACTTTCTTCTTTGTAAATTAGATCACATTTAAAGTCATCCCTACAGAGCATGTGATCATTCTGATTGGCTTTCTCGAGTGGACTGGAAATGGGTTACCGCAACACCTAGATTTTACACAAGGGATATGTAAACATCACCTTTCACGAGTGTCAGAGAGAAAGAGGGGTTGAGAACAGCTGCCCCAGCCCGGGCAATGATGTGTCAGCCTCGTTAATTACAAGAAGGCAGTTAAGACATGGCTCCTGGCCTTAAGGAACTTATACTATAACTAGCAGGACTTATCAGATAACCATATGCATAATATATAATTAAGAGCTAAAATATGGAGTTTGGACTATAGAAGTGGGACAAAGCAGAATGCAATAAGAAATAACTTCACATCAATCTTGGGGCATTTTGTACAGGTGAGGAGCCTTCAAGGTTGGGGAGGTTTTGACAGATGAGAGTCACAGAGACAAGCATCTTGGAGCAGGGTAGGCTTCCTGCAAAGAGAGACTAACTGAGGCCGCTCCTGGCACCTTGAAGCCCTCTCACGTCTCCCACTAATTCACTCAGATCTACAGCTCTCATCAGGTTAGATCTCAAGTCCATCCACTTCTCTTCATCCCCGCGGCCTCCACCCTAACTCACGACCTCGTCACGGCTCACTTCTCTTCCTGCCTCAGCCACCAAATGGCTTTTCCTGCCTCCACTATTGCCTGCCTCCAATGACCCTCCCAACATCAATCTGACCATATAACTAAAGCTGCTTCTGCTTAAAATCATTTAATGACTCACCTCTTGCCTCCAGGAAGTCCAAGTGCTGCCACAGTACACAAGGCCTTTCCTAGTGTAGTTGTCACTTATCCTCACCCTCATCTCTTGCCCTTTTCCATCAGCCATCTTTCTCCCCAGCCACTGAATTACTTGCTTACTTAGTCAGCTCAGCCTACCATAACAAAATCCCAGAAACTGAGTGTACAAAACAATAGACATTTATTTTCTCACAGTTCTGGAAACTGGAAGTTCAAGATCAAGGTGCCAGCAGGATTGGTGTCTGGTAAGGGCTCTCTCCTTGGGTTACAGATGGCCACCTTCTCACTGTGTCCTCACATGGTCTTTCCTCGGTGGGTGTGGGAAAAGAGAAAGAGTGAGCAAGCTCCCTGGTGTCTCTTCTTATAAGGACACTAATTCTATCAGTTCAGGACCCCACCTTCATGACCTCATCTAACCCTAAGTGCCTTTGGAAGGCCCCATCTTCAAATACCATCACATTGGGGTTAGGGCTTCAGCATATGAAATTGGTGGTGGGGTGGGGGGACACAAACCTTCATAACACTCGCTACTCTTCGAAAACATCATATTTCCCATATAACCCCATGCCTTTGTATGAGCTGTTTGCTCTACCTGGCACACACTTCTATGAACCACTCCCCAATACCCCCACCCACCACTCCTCACCGACCTCTTGTCCTTGTTTGGCTAATTCCTTTATACAGCTTAAGATTCAGTTCAAACTAGGCTATGGATCCTCCTATAGGCTCCCATAGGGGCTTTATGTGCCTTCATCGGAGCTATTCTATAAATGACTGATGCAGGACTGTTAATTCCCTTTGGGGCAGAAATAGTGTCTTATCCTTATCCATCATTCTATCCCTGATGCTTAGGATAGTGCCTAGCATATGTTTACGGCATGCATGCATGCATGCATGAATGAATGAATGAATGAATGAATGAATGAATGAAAGAAAGAAAGAAAGAAAGAAAATGAATGAGGAGGAAGGCAAGGCCATGTCAAGGGAAAATAATTTGGTGGGAAATTTATGGTTGATTAAGTAGAACAAAGCCTTCCTTTGTTCTTTGGCATAAAAATATGATTCAAGTGGTTTTAGAAGGATCATTGAGAAGTTCTATTCAAGAAGGATAGCATATAGGTAAGGAGACCAGCTAGGGCAGCATCATAATAATCCCATATTAATATAATGATATGGGAAATAGTAGTAATAACAATCATATCATTTATTCAGCCTCATTATATGCTAGGCATGGTTTAAAGTATTTTAAATGCATTAGCTTATTCTCACAACAACCTATCTTAGGGAATTAAAAATAATTTTTTTATCCCATTTTACATGCAAGGAGGCTGAGATACAGAGAGGTTAAGTAACTCCAAGTCACAGAGCTAGGAAGTGGCAGAGGTAAATTGTAAGAGACATTTCAAAGGAAAGAGAAATACTCGATAGGGAAAATCCAGTTATTATAAGATAATGGGGTGGGGGAACCAAAAATGACTTCAGGTTCCTAACCTAGGAAAAGAGAAAATGGAAGAAGTGGACACAGGAAGATGCTGTGATCACTCGAGATGAGCTGACCTTGATGTAGAGACTGGACAGCCCCACGGAGACGACCTGTACGCGGTTAGAAATATATACAGCAATCTCACAGAGAGTTACTAAAAGCCAGCTGTAACACAGTTATCAAGGCATGAGGAGGTACAAACATGAATCTGTATGACATTTTTTAAAGTATTGATTTAATTATATTCTGTAGGCAAAGGAGAATCAGTGAAGGATTTTAAATAGCTGGCTGATGTGGATTTAGTTCAGTTGGGCAACCAAATGAAGGGTAGAATTGAGGAGGACTTGCTGAAGGAAGGGACACAGAGTTGAGGGGCTTCCTACACTTAAAAATGATTAAAATGGTAAATTTAATATTATGTATATTTTACCACAATGAAAAGAGTTGAGAGGTCCAGTTAAGAGATGTAAGAGATGAAAAGCTAAGAAGTAGAAAAGGGTTGAGAGAGACTTAATAAGGAAGATGTCTTGAGCCATCCATCCTCCTACGTATTCTAGCTGGACACGTAGGAGTGATTTCTCATTTAACATCTCTTCACCTGGTTCTGCACACCAGGCGCTGTGCTAGGACGCAAAGATGGATAACAATTCCTGACCTGAAACGCCACAGTGCCCTCAATTGTCTAGCATTATGATACTCATAATACAACATGTCAGGGCAGCGTTAGAGACAAATAAAGGGCATTACAGAAGCAGAGTGGAGGGCAACCAAGTAGTCAGAGGAATAGTCAGGGAAGGGTTCTGAGTTGGGTCTCATGCAATGGAGAAGACCTTGCCAGGTAAAGGGGAGTTGGAGGGAAGAAGGTCGTTTCAAGTTGCGGCATCTGCTAGGAGGCAGAGAGGGGCAAAGGAAGAGGCTGGGAGGTCCCAGCGCCCAAAGGACTCTTATTCCTCCGGCATACCTGCTGCTCCATGACCAGGCCTGTTCCCTTTGCCCACATGGGTGGTGATGGAGCCCAGAACCCCTCATCTACCCAGCTTGGGAGAGCAGCCCCATCAGACAGGGTAGACACCCTTGTACCTTTGAGAGCATTAAGAGACAGCCTTCATGACATGCCCATCCCTCTCCAGAAGGCGGGGCAGTGGAGAGGGCCCTTCAGAAGATTAGAAGATTGGGGGGATCATGTGGACCTGGGCAATGGTATAGCTGTCACCGAGAGAAGACTGAGTGGGAGTGGGCAACGGAGATTCCCAGGGTTCGCTCTAGAGTGTTATTAACTAGCACATCTTAGAGACTCCCAGGACACATCCAGGAGTCATTTGAGGGGAACCGGACTTCCGGGGATGTCTCCGACAGTGGCTAAAGTCAGAAAAATGTACCGCACAGTGGATAAGAGCAGGCCCCTAACGCAGGTACACTTGCTGTAAAATTCAGACTCTGCCAGTTCACTGTCTGCACTAGGCAGTTGTGTTAACCTCTCTGAGCCTCTGCTTCTGCTTCCGTAAATAAGGGTAACGATGATACCTGCTTCACAGCGCTGCCATGAGGAGGACTGTGAGAACACCCTTGACCTTCGCACAGTTCCTCACACATGCTAAGGCACCCCGTGTTAGTCACTGCCACCACTGCTGCTGAAGTGACACTGCTTTACCTTCCCTGGCCATAAAGCCAGAAGTAGAGGTGCCAGTGGCCACATGTTCACATTTGTGATGTAAATCGGTATTTTTTAAGAGTTAAGTTTTCTAGATGTTTCCCTTCCACAGAGTGAAGGACGCCCATGCAATTAGTTGTTTTTAATCTGGAATAGAAAAAGTGGAATATCTCTTTATGAAGCAAAAAAGAGGGAAGGTACAGGTCATTGAGAAATAGCCCTAGTTGAGGGCTATTTCTCAATGACCTTCATTGAGAAATAGAAATAGTTTACTGGTAAGACAAAATAAAATATGCCAAATCAATTCTGGAGTGAACTAATGAATCAGAATTTTTCTCTTTTTCTCCTTATTTTCATTAGTTTCTTGTTTAATAAAAGTCAAGCAGTCGGTTAATGAGATTTATTCAATAGAGATGGCATCCTTAGAGACAACTGCAGGGGAAGGGCTGGGAAGGCGCTCATGGCAGCTATTTCTGGAACTGTAAAAAGGGGACATCAACACATTTCAGCGAGTTTTTCTGCTGAGGAACTGTGCCAGGTACGCATTCTGTATTTTCACATATTAAGAAACTGAATATCTTAAAATATGGGAACTAATTCAATTCCAGTGCTACATACTAATAATCCTAGATCACTCTTTATCATACAAAGGATCCAAATGGTAAGTGAAATGAAGCTAACGTTTTTTTTTATAAAAAGAAAAATAAAGCCAAAGGAGGGAGATCGTTCCCTGCCTTGAGAAAAAATATGAACTCTAATGGAAAAAAAAATGTATAATTTATGGGGGAAAACATAAAATTTGTCTATGTGAAATTAAATCTGGAATCATATCAGAAAACAACACTTCTCATTCCGTATCAAAACGGATGCCTTAAAAAAATTGAGAGTACGAAATTTTCTGGCAATGTTCACAACTTCTACCTTTTCGATTGCGAAGAATGATCTTCAGCTGTGCAGACAGGACAAGCATTGTTATGAGGGAACCAGAGACACGGAGGAGAGTCAAAGAGAACTTGGTCAAGGTGAGCGCTCTCATACTTTTGGACCAAGAAAAACTATATTTGAGGATCTAAAAGAAATGTGCAGGGGCAATCAAGGAGATTACTAGTGAAAAATCACAGTGCTAAAGAGAAGAATCTTAAGACCTAAGGGAAAAAAAGTCTCTCTCTTTCAAAAGGTAAACACGAGAAACTACCAAAGAATAAACTTCATATTTCTGTCTAGCGCAATCCTAAAATGGTTTATGCCTGGCCAATACTTAGGAAACAAAGAGGTCGTCAGATGCTCCATAGAAGCCAAATGCTAGAGAAAGACTTACTCAACTAACCAGCAGGGAAGGAGTTGGCACAGATACTGTGCCAGGATTTTAGCGATGCTGTCTTAAAACTTCTCAAAATTTTCATGAACCAAGGGCATATTTGCATGCTCAATGTGAATTCATGAATGGTTGAATAATACTAAATATGGGTAAGAATCCTCTTAGAAAGATGGTTAAGGAATGTTTATCTGGTCTAGTTTTTTCCCGTAATGTTGTCAATGAATGACCTAAATGAACATCAAGAAGACACATAAATCTCCACTGCACGATTAATTCATTAAATTACAGAACAAGTACTTTAATAGATGTTTGCCTTTTTCCCATACTAGTAAAAAATTGCATCCAAAATTTATAAAATGGAAACAGAAAATTTTAGATACTAGTTCAAAGGCAAATGTACGAGGCTTTGTTTGCTATATCTTCAGAATGAGCCTATGAGGTGGGTATTATATTATATATAATGTTATCGATGATAAAACTGAGATTTGCCAAATTCCTAACTTTCCCAAGTCCTATTACAACCTTGTGCTTCCATTGCCACATGTCCAGTCATCCAGTCTGACGCTCCTGCCTCCCTCTTGTATGGAACCTCGTGATTTTATCAGGCCTACCCAGAGACTCCGGGGCCATCTCCTCGCCTCAAGGTCTTTAACTCACTCCCATCTGTAAAGTCTCTTTTGCTACACAGGGTAATGTTCACGGGTTCCAAGGATTTGGACACAGACATCTTTTGGGGAATATTATTCATCCTAAACATACTGGTGCATAGTGAGCAAGGGGTGGAGGGGAGTCGTTGGAGGTGAGGTCAGAGGGGCAACTGGGAACAAAGTCACGCGGGCCTTGTAGGCCATCGTAAGTTAAATGGAAAACCTTACACAGGGGTAACACAGTGGAATTTGTGTCTTTAAGAACCACTCCAGTGGCCGGATTGAGACCACAGGGCAGCATGACAAGTGCAGGGAGGATGGTGAGGAGGTGCCTGAAATAATCTAGGTGAGCGATGACGGTGACTCAGACCAGGTGGTATCAGTGGAAGTGGTCAGAAGTGGTTGGATTCTGGCAATACTTTCAAGAACAGAGCCAATAGGGTTTCTTGACAGATTCAATGTGCTCAGAGAAACAGCCATCAGGAATGATTCTTTTTAATCTGAGCAACTTGAAGAATGGAGTTGCCATCAATTGAACTGGACAATTCTGTAGAAGGAATAAGTTTGGAGGGGTGGTTAGATGGAAACTATACGTCCTGTTTTGGACCTGTCATCTTATGACCTTTAGACGTCCAAGTAGAGATATCGGATAGGGAGTTGAATTTAGAAATCAGGAATTTAGGAGAAAATTTGGAGCTAAAAATATAAATATGGGAATACAAGCATTGTCAGCATGTCATGGTATTTTCAGCCGTGAGATTGGATGAGATCGTCCAACATGTTAAATGTAACATTAGAGAAGATCAAGGACTGACTCCTGGAGCACATCCGTGTTAGGGGGACAGGAAGAAGAGAAGCTATAAACGGGAACGAGGAGAAAGTGACATTGTAAGTGCAGTGTCCTGGAAGACAAGTGAAAAAGTATCTTAAGGACGATGCGTTATCATCTGTGACATGCAAGATGAGCACTGAGAACTGGCTAGACCAACCCACGCGATCTGGGATCGTCCGACAACCCTGAGTGGTAACTGCCAAGACAGTGAATTGATGTAAATAAGTCACTTAGAACAACGGTTTCCAAGCTTCCCTGCATGTCGGAACAACCTGAGAATCTTTAAAAGACAGTGACACCTAGCTGCCTCCCCAGAGAGTCTGATGAAGGTTCTTAAAGCTCCCCAGCTGACTCTAATCTGCAGCAAAGTTTGGGACACGCCAGTTTAGAACAATGCGCAGCATATAGGAAGTTTTTTTGGCTAATAAGTTGAGAGGCATGTGGGAAGAGAGAAGGTTTGGGAAGGAAGAGGGTAGAAATCAATGTACAACTGACAAAGTAGGCGAACAGTATAATTGTAAACCGAGTGTGGTTTACTCAAGGGTTGCTCTGGCAAGAGTAATTACGTCAGTTTATCCTCATTTGATGCACCAAAAATTTTAGTCCTTACACCAGAATTAAATAGGTATTTAGTTCTGCTCCGCGACTGCTGGAGAGAGGCAGAGAAAATGTCTCTGAGTGAGACTTATACTTCCAAACGGTAGGCAAGGCCAAAACCCACAGACGGAGAGTCACCCTCGGTCTCAGTGATAATTGATAGCGATGCCTTCCAAGCAGTTCTGAAAACGTTCCTGCCATCACTTCAGGCTTCCTGAAGAATTAAGATCACGGTTAGGTTTTATTTCTTCTGTAGCTGATGTAACTCTATCCAGACTATTTTTTCTCCCGCCTAGAAATCTCGCAGCTGTGAGTTTAATGCCAAGTTGCACGTTTCAAATAAAGTTCAATAAAGGAAAGCCTAACTCAGAAAGCAGGAGGCTCTGAGAGAGTCTATGCGCCAGCTGTTAACTTTGGTGTTGAAATTCTGGTTGGACATTTGATGCTGTCCTTTAATTCAGAAAAGCACTTAGAGCACTCGGGGTCGTGGCGGATTGATTTTCCATTTGGGACTATCCCATGTGTGCAATTCTCAACCCGTTCCGCAGCGTTTTGCGGGCACGTTTTCTGCTCTAGCAAGCAGGTGAAATGGAGTTCGAAAGCATCCTCAACGAACAGGATTTTGCTTATGATGCAATAAGGAGTTCACACCGAAGGGAATGTGGACACAGCCAGAGGGGAATTGGAGGGGAGCCTGACAGGATGGGGTGGGGGAGGTGGGGAGGTGGGGGGTGGGGAGGTGGGGGTGGGGGAGGTGGGGGGTGGGAGGTGGGTAAAAGTGAGAGTGTGGGGTGGGGGAGGTGGGGGGTGGTAAAGGCCAAGTAGGAGCCCTGACCAGAGAAGAGGCAGATAGAATAATAAAGAACTCATGACTGGGAGCAGGAGACATAAGAAAGGAAAGAAACGGGCAGAGAAGAACGTCGGCAAATAAGGGAGAGAAAGGCCAGTTAATGTGGAGCACTTTGGGGCGGGGAAGAAAAAGAAAGTGAGCAGAGCAGCAGCAAATGAGGGTGGCGGAGCAGAGGCCGGGGGAGAGGCTGGGGGAGAGGCCCGGGGAGAGGCCGGGGGAGACTGCTCCGGCACTGATGTGGGCCGACTCACTGTTTTCCGTCATTGTCATGACTTCAAATTGTCGTACCTACAGCGCAGAAGCATCGGAGCAAGAAAAGACCTGCCTGTAGATGACGGAGATTAAAATAGTTGTGGATTATTTATTACTGATGATTTCCAAATGCGAAGGGTCTGATGGGAGTTCGTATAACAGGGATGATGCAACTGACAAGCAAATTCAGTCGTATGCATGGCATGAAAATCAAGATGATAAAGCCCTTTCGGAACACTTCAGTAGAATGTTCGTAAGGGCCGTGATTAAGCCTATCTTCAAAGAAGTCAGTGAATGTCACATCAGATTTGTACAATTAGATGAACATACTTCACATAGGAAATAATTTTGATATATAACTAATAATCCTGAGACATAATAACATAGCAACAATGTGTAAAGCATAGACTAAGGATATCCCAAGAGTATCAAGTAAAGAGATTTAGTAAGTCTGAAGCAGAGTTTAGGCATTTGTATTTTTATAAGACTTCATGCCTGCATCTGATGTATATCCCCAACTGAGAGCCAAGAGCCACTGGCCTGGAAGGTAGAAGATTCAAATGAAGAATGAGCTTGTGGACAATAAGCATTTAAAATAACGACTGAAAGGTATGACTAATAATACTCTGCTGTTAATGACAAATCCCTAGGAACTTCCCATAGAGGATGCAATTTCTGAAATATTTGTGTTAATAATATTTTCCTTATAAAAGTTTTACCTAGGAGAGAATAAGCATCTCTTTTGATTTTTCAACTCATTACAGGCAACACATCAATCGGAATATAGATTTTTTTTTAAAAAAATCTAATTATTTCTAGTACTTTACAAGGTAGAAGAACAAGTCTATGATTTTGCAGGAGTCTTCTGGGGAATCACAAATATATTTTTAGGTGCAAAAGTTAGCCTGAAAGTTCTACTTTATTATTATTATTTTTCTATATTGAAGGTTGACTTGGGAGATAAAAATAAAAAATATTATCAGGGGAGATTTAGACACTTGATTAAGATAAAACCATGGATGCCCGAGAAACAGTACTTGTTACCTACTTAATTGAAGTAACAGAAAAAAAATTTTTTAAATAAACCTAGAAGGTGACATAATTGTAAAACATTAGCTCTTTCAAAAATGAGGATTCTTTATTCTTCTCTTTTCTTCTTGTTTTCTTAAATAATCCAGGATGTAATAAAGTCAACATAAAGCACAGAGAGTTACTCCGATAAGACAATCTTTGCTACGCAGACAGATGACATGTAAAGATTAACACTTCATATTGTAAAGGAAAGCAATAAACAGCAAACCAAGGAAGCAATCTCATCACATTGAGCAAACTTTGCTAAGCTATTAAACACATTCTGTAGCTTTTCAGACTCGGGTATTATGAACCAAGGCAAATAAAATTTACATTCCAAGCTTTGCCTTTCATTGTGCATTTTAATATTCTGGAACATACTGGTGCTTTCAGATAAATCTCACAAGACCACGAAAACTAATTTCATAAGATGCTATTAGCATACAAAGCTTTCATCTTTACTATCTTCAAATGAATAAATAAATATTTTTAAAAGTTCTCGGTTTCAATTCCAATACAGTTAATATCAGTAACTATAAACCACAGAAACAAACTCTTTAGAGTACTAATAAGTTGAGGTTTTTTTTGTTTTTTGTTTTTTGTTTTGGAGTCCTCAATAAGTTTTAATGGGTTTGAAATACAAAGAGAGAGAAAGCCAGAGTGAGAGAGGGAGAGGGAGAGGGAGAGGGAGGGAGGGAAGGAGAGAGAGAAAGAGAGAGAGAGAGAGAGGTACTGTTTTAAGAAAAAGCTACTCTTTTCCTTGAAAAATAGAAGCACATATGTAGTTGTATTTTCTCTGTCAGTGTCGCTCCTAGAATAGTTTTAACCACCAATATTAATTATATATTAATTATAACTTTTAAATAAAATAACTAAGTTGTATTTCACAGAGAAAATTTGGAGGTGGATAATGGAAAACTGTCTGTCACAAATCAGCATTTTAACCAACGAGTAAGAACTCATAAATACACATAACACACCTCTCTGCAGACACATACTTGCTACAGCTTTATATACTTTCTGAACGTGGCAAAAACTAACCAAAGATATTAAAAGCAGAAGCGTGTAAACATAAAAAGGTGCTTAGTAATCAATGTTTCTGTATTCTGTCTTAGAAATAATTTAGGTATCTGGCGATTAACCATTAATTAGTTTAATTTAATCAGTCCAAGGTTTCAAGTTCCCTAAAGATCTTTTTTAAATTGAGATATAATTCACATAGCATAAAATCCACGCTAAATATGTGTACAATTCAGTATTTAGTATAGTCACAAGATGTATCATAATCATTATCCGATTCCAGAACGTTTTCATCACCTCTGTAAGAAAACCCCATATCCATGAGCATTCACTCTCCCATTTCTCCCTTTCTCCCACTTTTGGCAACTGATAATATACTTTATGTCTATATGTTTTACCTATTCTGGACATTTCATATAAACGTAATCATACAACATGTGGCCTTTGGTGTCTGGGTTCTTTTACTTAGCATGTTTTCAAGGTTCATCCTTGCTGCAGCAAAAACCAGTATTTCCTTCTTTTTTATGGATGAATAATATTCCGTTGGATGCATATACCACATTTAGTTTATTTATTCATCAGCTGGTGGACATATGGGTTGTTTGTACTTCTGAGCTGTCATGAACAATGCTAGTAGGAACATTTGTGTACAAGCTTTGGTAGGAAAGTATGATTGAATTTTCTTGAGTGGAAACCAGGAGTGGAATTTCTGGTTAATATGGTAACTCTATATTTAATTTTCGAGGAACTGCAAAACTGTTTTCTTCAGCAGCTGCATTATTTTACATTCGTATCGACGATGCCTGAGGATTCTCTATATTCTCACTAACACTTATTACTGTCTGTCTTAGATGATAGCCATCCTAGCATGAGACGGTATCTCAGTGTGGTTTTGATTTGAAATTCCCTAATGACCAATGGTGTTGATCATTTTTGTGTACTTATTGGCCATTTGTATATATTCCTTAAAGAAATGTCTATTCAGATCCTTTGCCCATTTTTCAACTTGATGTCTGTCTTTTGACTAAGTTGCTTAAATATCTTGGAATTATCTTCAAGCTGACATACTAACATGATTCCTATTGAAATAAAGCGTGATTTGATTTAGTTGTACACAAATTCACATTTTTTATAACCAACCAGTACAGTTGTATATGCTTAGAGAAAGCATGCCCAAATATAATTTTAAAATGCGCTGTTGTGTTACACTTAACATTGGTAAATCAGAAAAAATATTGCCTTTTTTATTATATCAAAATCATTCAACTAGTCTTATTTGCCAAAAGTTTACCTTATTTACGTGAACTCGGATTCTTCAAATGTTTGAGTTAGTTTCTGCAAGACTACGTTTTTTAAATTGTAGCACATTGAAAGTATTATTCGTGTTCCCTATTTTCTTGGAATTTTAGAAACCTTCAACGTACACTGATTTATCACTAGAACCCAAGAGGAACAGAACTCTTTTGTTTCTTATTTACTTGCTCTGTCCCTCGGCACTGGACAACAGTCTTCTCGCCTTTGTGAGTGTCTAATGTGTCTGAAGGGGAGACGTTGCTACCTGTCTGACCTCTCTCGTTCCTCACAGCACCTTTTTCTTTCTTCAGACCGGTTCCACTCCATATCTACCCTTTTGATTTTTGTTCTCTCTAGACCTTTCCCTCTACTTAGTGTTTTTGGTAAAAGCTTTATTTACATCTGGGTCTTTTCTGTCGTTACATTGCTTTGTCTTTTCCCATCGTCTCCACTGCCTTAAGCAATTGGGAAGTAGTTTTTAGTCATTTTCTTTAAGATTGCTTTCAACTTTATTCTAATCAAACTTTTTAAATCTCTGTCTCATGCTCCACCTATCTCAAATTTCTCTTAATTCTCATTTTAAAACAATGTCACAAATGGTATAACACAAACATCCTTCTTTGTCATTTGAAATAGTAATCTTTAAAGTACTTTTATCTACTATGTTTCCCCTACCTTATTTCTTCATAAGAGCCTTGGAGATATGTATCAGGAAGGCAGGGAGAGTGGGAGGGAGAGAAAGAAGAAAAAGCAGAGAGGGAGAAGGCGGGGAAGTCTCTCCTGCTTCTCGGGATCAGTGGTAGAACTCCTCATTCCCACCTTCCCACATCAAAATCCTTGGGTTTTGCTCTATAGAGTCTATAAAACATCTTTGTAACATAATTACAAGGGCCTATGAATATAATAAGAGGCTTGTGCAGCAACAACACTTGCTCTTCAAATTGCTCTTTCATCTGAGTGAGCAAGACTCTGTTTGTGAGAGACCTGGCCAAGGACAAGGGTATGGTCTGGGCAAAGCCTCCCCTAACAGCTGCAAGGTTGTCTGAGCACTAGGCTGAATGGCAATCGAGCAGCCTTGTCAGTGGATATCAACTGTGGGCAGAGCCGTCCCCCAGACACTGTGGCATGCAAAGATGTGCACAATAGAGTGCCTGCCCTCGTGGAGTTTACCGTAAGGTAACACTGAATTAAGTGTCAGTACACACTAGAACGTAGGGTGTACGTGAATGAATGCTGTCTGTTCCGAGAAGGCGAGCATTGGGGATAGAACGGACTGGAACAGTTTTATCCAAGTGACCGACTTGTGCTAGGTCCTGAAGGGTCAGAAGGATTTGGCTGAATAGAGGATAGGAAGGCCGGACACAGATGGCCATTATTGTCAAGGAAACATTATAAACAATCCCGGAGGAAGGAGAAGATACAGACTATACGTAGAATATTGACAAGACGAAAATGAAAGTCCTCAAGACCGTGCGTGAATGCCACACTGAGGAGCCTGAAAGTCACTCTTTATCCTGTCTTGACTTAAAGACAGGACTTCTTTGCATTCCTTGGCACGCGCTGTTCCCCAGGCCTGCAGGGGTCTTGTCTCTACCCCTCTCTCCCACCTGGCCACCACCACCACCCTTTTCCTGGTACGACTGGCTCCTTCTCCTATTTGGTTTAAATGTTCGCTGCCTCAGAACCCCCTACATATGTGATCCGCTGCCCCTTAAATTTCTATCACAGCATCTGTGATTTGTTTGCCTATAATGAATTGAACCACCGAGTGCAACAACGTGTTTCTCTGCCCAGCTCCTTTGCCAGCACCAAGCGTTACAAAGTCAGGGACCATGTCCTCTGGGTTAATTTACAATATCTCCTTGACAACAGTGGCCACCTCTACCCATCCTTCCTATCTCTATCCAGCCAAATCCTTCCATCCCTTCAGGAGCCAGCTCAAGTCAGCCTCCCCCATATCTGACAACAGTGCATCGAGAAGGGGAGAGGGCCAAAGAGCCCCATAAAGCATCTTCTTTTTAAGCAGGCAAAGAAAATAGAAAGAACCCTGGGGAAGACAGGAACAGGGGAGGACAATGTCCCTGACCCCATGAAAGAAGAGAGTTTCAAACAGCAGGAGGCAAACAGCCTTAGAAACCAGACAGATGTGGAGTGGGGTGAGGGCAAAGGGTGCTCCACTTAGACAGCACCCACGATCTTTAAGGGTGGTAGGGATGGAAAGCAAATTGCCAGGATTCAAAGTGAGCTTTTGAAAAGCCTGGGGGGAAAAAAAAATGTAAAAAGAAGAGAAGTAGCTTGTGGATAAGTATGGCAGAGATATGGATAATTGACAAAGGAGAGATTAAAGACAGGGGCAGCTGATGGTGCTGAAGCAGACGGCTGGGAGGGGATCATTCGCAAGCCTTGTTAAAGGAAGCTTCAGAACATTCTTCACAGAACAGCCAAGACCGCAGCAGGCAGTCGCCTGGCTCTACATTTGTTGTTTCCTCACAGGTTGAAACAATGGCAGAAAGCCATAAAAAAGACCTGACCGGCAACAAGCCTGCGCGTTATTAGCGTTATTAACGCGGTGAGGAACGCAGCTGGGGGGCGGGGGGAGGAAGGAGTCGCCTGCATGGCAAAGGGCAATGCCACCCGCTTGCCTTCTCTCCCAGATATCTGTACCCAGATAAACCTACATGGCTGTCACTCATACACTTGTGAAATCTCCCCCCGTAATACCATAGCCTTTCAGATCTAGAAGGGACATTAAAAATTATCTCATCATCAACAAAACGGACCCACGTGGAGGATGACATTTTCCTCTCCCGACTACAGTTTCCTTCTTTTCTCTGCAGGGTAATATTTCTCTCAGTAAAGCTCACCTTTGCACTAACATGTGACAAAGGCACAGCCAATAAATAGAAAGTCTTATCTTCCCATCTCCCAATCTCGAACTGGTTTAATAATTCACTCCCTCTCGGTGCCTTAAAAACGGGTCCTTTATCTTCGAATTCATCTGTAAAACTGTTCTCTTCTCCCACTTGGTAAATGGACTCCATTTATCACGCATTTTATGGGAGCTTATCTACTCCAAGAGAAGTTTGATCAGATAACCTGGTCCTTAGAAAAGCAGAGGAAGATTGCTAGGAATGGCTTCTATTGTTTGAAAACCTCTCTTTGATCTGAATTTTTTAGGAAGGTTATAAGATGTTGCCAGGGTCTCTTGCATATTTGATGGTCCAGCAAATTATTACCTGGGTCTCAGGGTCTGGAGAGACTTTGCTGAACACGCTCGCTGGATCTAATCCTTCAGAATGATTTGAGGATGAGCTTAAACCCCAGGCAGAGACTTAACATTCCTAGTTTAATGCTGTGATATAATATGACAGATTTATACATTGTTCTGACCTAATGAAATGCAAAGAGATGAAGTGTTTTATTTACATGGTAACCTCTTATTTCAACAGTTCACTGGCTGTTATATAGGCTTTCTTGGCCTCGTCAAAAAGGCCCCAGGAAGCCTTGCTGTGAGTCCTGCAGAGCAGCCTCAGCAGTGCACAGAGACCAAAGCAGTAGGCCGTGAAGTCAGGAAGAAAACAACAACATAAACCAACAGACCTGGAAACTTCCAGTCCTCAAGGGCGTTTGTAGAACTCTCTGCCGCCCAGATGTCCTTTCCTCTGGCAGATAGAGGTCCCTAACCTTTTTGGTACTAGGGACCCGTGCTTCCATGAGAATCTAATGCCTGATGATCTGAGGGGGAGCTGAGGCGGTGATGCCAGCTCTGGGGAGCGGCTGCGAATACAGAAGGAGCTTCACTCACTCGCCTGCCACTCACCTCCTGCTGTGCAGCCCGGTTCCTAAAAGGCCACGGACCGGTACCAGTCCATGGCCTGAGGGTTGAGGACCCCTGCTCTACCTGGATACAGAAGACACACAGTAAATGCTTGTTGAATGAATCCCTTCCCAGGTTCATCATTCACTCAACAAACGTTGTTGATCATCCTTCAGTGATCCCTCTGGGAGATACAAGAAAGTGTGTACAAAGACGAAAGGGCTTCAGTGCCGCATTCACGGAGGAGGCAGCCTTGTGAGGAAACCAGACGAATACTCAAACTCGATGTGCTACGCATGTCTGTGATAGAGAGCATAACGGATGTTAGGGACGGGGACAAGGAGGAGAGATTAACTAAACCTGGAGAAGCTGAAGAAACCTTTAGAGAATCATTTCAAATGGAGATTATTTGGGCTGTTATGGACCAGACTCCTGTCTGTTTAGTTCCGCTCCCCAGGTAGAGAACATGGGGAAAGATCTGTGCTCCTCACCGGTGCTCTGGCTATGACATTGGAGAGTACAGGAGTTCTTCTTGGCCATGACTCTTTGGGAAATTTGAAAAGCGTATGAGTGAGTGATAGAGAGATGCTGGCTCACACTGTCTTCCAGAGTATGACCAGGATGAGATGTGCGGGGTAACAGCAGGCACCTGAGGTGACACTGTTCTTATTTACGAGAGCAAAGCACGAGCCCCCAGTGGGTGTTTTGGTGTTTAGGTGGTAGCAACTGGATGCAAAAAAAGCCTTCTTCCACACCGACATGGGGAAAACGAGGGGAAATGGTTTGCTCCAACCCTTGTTTTGAGAGAGAGAAGAAAAAGCAGACCTCATTCTAAAGCAAAGCCTCGCTATTCAAAGGCCCAAGGACCAGCAGCGTGAGCAGCACCCTCAAGCTTGCCAGAAATGCAGACTCTCAAGCTGCAGCCCCAACCTACTGCGTGGGAAGCTGCATTTTAACAAGCTCCCCAGGTGATCTGCATGCAGGTTACAGTCCAAGAGGCCTGCTTGAGACCAGCGTGGTGGCTGAACTTTGGAACACCTGAGGAGCTGCTACCCTACCAATCCCGCCCCCAGAATTCTGATGTAAATGGTCTGGCTCCCTAAGTGGTTCCAAATGTGCAGCAAAGGTGGCAAAGCACATGGAGGCCTCCTGTTCCCCACGGGCCCCTCTGACAGCCGCAGGTCTGGGCGCTGCTGACATGGATTGGCTGCAACAGTCCCCTGAAACCCAGAGAGGTGGTGGCCCCAGGATGGTACAGGTACGTGGGGACCAACACTAGCTGTTCACATCCAGGAACCCCTAGCTTACTCCTGCATCCGTCAAGACTCTTCACTGTGCATTTCAGGATGTGGAATCTCCATAGAAATTTATCATGATAGATCAAAACCTTAAGTCTGAATGTTCCATGCCTGTGTGTTTAGCTCATCCTCAAATAAATCAATCCTTTGCAATCAGGTTAGGGTCCTCTGCTATAGAAGGTAATAGGAGAAAGGTTGTCCCAAAAAGTTAGGAGACTCAAGTTGAGAAGCAAAGCCTCCCCACCAAAAAAATAAAAACCGAAAAGCAGGAGTTAGCCAAGGAAGCAGCACCCAGCGAACCCCTGCCGTGAGTCAGCACGGGGGAGCCCAGCCCCTTGCAGGGCAGGCTGGCCAAGGAGAGGGCTCAGCTGCTGGGCTGGGCTGTGTGAGCTGCTGCTTCTCGTCCCAAGACCAAGTCTTAGAGCAACTTTCTTTCCTCTGCTGCTTAAACTTTTTTTTTCTCCTGTGTCTGGAAAGAAGTGTCACATTTTGCTCACTCCCAACCCTCTTCCCCCACCCCCTCCCAGAGCCCCTGAGCGCGTGTGCGTGGAGGGGGTGCCGCGAGCCACCTCCAGCCTCCCGTGGCTGCTGTAACTAACTTCCAGCTCCTCTCTGTAACGCTATGAAGTTCCTCGGGAAGCCCAGGAGCCAGACAGCGGCTTCTCTGCCTCTTTGCCTGCTCTTTTTGAAGATCCTGCAACCAGGGCACAGCCGCCTTTACAGCAACCGCTATGCCGGGTAAGTGGAGCGACCTTCATGCCCTGCGTGGCTGGCTTTTAGTCGGATGCGGGGCTGGTTTGGGCACTGAGCGTGCCTCCGTTTTTCTGTTCCAGGGTCTCTGAGTGAGTCTGTACACTTTCCTGGCCACCTACAATGAAATGGACGCGAGCTCTCCGCTCGTCGGTTTAGCTCTCTGAGGGAAAGCGGTGGGCGCCAGTCTAGCTGTTCACACTTCTTAGAGTGTGCCAACCTCAGCCGTGGTCCACTGTCTAAGGGGGTTCTGTCTTTGTAGTAGCCGTGCCCAGTATTTACCTTGGTTGAAGCTCGGTGGGAAGGATGCTGCTGTACCACGTGAATTATGACCGGAAAAAGTAAAGCTTCTTTTTTAGAATCGTATGCAGGAGCAGTGGGTTGAAATTCTCCGGTGATTAATTTAGGAAGTGAGTGTGATTTTTTTTTTTTCTTTTTGGTGCTTGTTAGTCCACAGCGTGGTTATTAGAAAGATTTTCAAATCTGAGGGATGCAAATGGGTCAACTCAAAGAAGCAGAATAAAAGTAGCTAACTGTAAAATTATGGGTGTTCTTCTGAAGTTAGAAACAAAGAAGGAAAAAACAATTCTTTTTTTTTTTTCTCTGTAGGTTATAGGTTAGCGTGCTGTGTGTTTGCCTCTCCTAAGAGGACACAGGGCGTCTAGAGCAGTGTGTGACTATGCACGTCTTCTTAAACTGAAGGCTTGCTGCGAAGTATACAGCATGTGCTTTGCTGGAATTTGCAGGGGGTTGTTCTCTGAATCTGGAAATTATGGCATTCCTGTGTTTTAGAGCTGGAAGAACCTTAAATAGCTCCTCTAGTTCGAGTCCTTTCTACAGAGGAGCGAAACCGGTGTCTTAAATCTTTTTTAAGTAGTTTATCCCTCAATAATTATCAGGTGAGGAGAGCTTGCAACTAGATCTGAATTATGAGCAGGTAATGCCCACAGACTTAAAGCAAAATTCTTCTTTCTAGGAATTTAGAGAATTTATAAGTGCAATCCTGGAAGAGAATTGTGTTTCCCTTTCTCTCCTGAAGGACCTGGGCTCTGCCTTTAGAGTTGCCCTGAATACAGTGCTTACAGAGGAAACTTTAAAAACATGTCCTCAGTTTTAGGGGGGTGGGGGCTTTGGTTGAGGTGGGGTCCAGAGATGGTAATGCAATCCCAAATTTTCCACCTTGATGTTCCCACGGGAAACAGAAAGGAGTTAACATCTGAGAGATGCTTTATGGCCTCCCGGACACACATGGTTCAGGCTTTACATCCTGTCATTTGTCACCGCCCTTGGTGACCTGGATAAGGAAGCTCGTGTTTAAAGACCGATGGTCCAGGCTAAGGCTGTGGAAGAATTTACTCTGACTCTCTTAGCTGATGCAGGCCAGGTGATAAACATATATCACAGGTTTAGATGTGCCACGTGACAGGACCTCACTCCTCCACTCAGCTGTGGCCCTCCGTAATTATTTCCTTGTGTGGTGCTCAATGACAAGGACCAGTCCTGCTTCAGCTGAGCAGGTGTGTGCACTTCGCTGAGCACCATTTAGTAGAAGGAACGAGGCCAACGGTGGTGCTCTTTTCTTCTAGAATGTGCAGCAACTGAGACCTTTCTGGAGGAAGCTACACTGCCTTTTCCGTCGTACTGCCGTGAAAATAATAATTGCCGCTTTCTTTGTGGCTGCTGCATAATAAGTTAGTCCCAGATGTATAATTAACCAGATGTCTGAAAGTTGGAAGAAAAGGATACAACAGTGAGAGACTGGAGAAGGCGACCTTACCTGTCCATCACAGTAGAAGCCTAGAACTTCATTCAAACCGGAAATGTTTCTGGGCACACGCATCATCGAAAGTGGGGGGTTTTCACTTACCTGCATTAGCTACACCTCATTCCCTCATCACCAAAGACAAATGCTGTGTGGGGTGGGGAATATTTTGCTTTCTTTCCTCGGGAACCACTTGCTGTAAGTCTAGCTATTATTCAGTGAATAAGAAGCTGATGGGATGATGTGGTGGAATAGTATTTCGCATTATTTTTGTTACCCAGCCGAAGTTATAATTCTAAACCACCTCATTTTTATCCCTTATGGAATTCGTTTTTGTTTTGTTAATGATTATGGAGCAGCCCTATTTCTTGCATTTTCGTAAAAGTATTTCTGTAGGTCTTGATAATATAATCTGATAATACGGGATTGTCATCTGCAGGACTCTGCACATGAATAAAAAATAGGACATCCAGGGCAGACCAGCATGCCCCCCAGAGAGCAGCTATTGAGCTCAATCCTCTTTTCTACATAAACAAGTGACAATCGTAGCATGCCAATTGTATAATAGATGCTTAGTAAATGGCAGATTTAAGTGTCAGGAAAAAAAAAATGAGACTGTAAGGAAAATCTGATGACAAGCTAAAACCTTTTTTGCTAGCTATATTAAATTACACATTTACGAGATTTAAAAATTACATAGAACAATAAATAAATAAAAAACACATAGAAAAGGAATGAGGAAGATGACTTCAGATAATGTTTATTGATACTCTGCCATCAGAGGGCTTCGAGGGCTACAAACGCAAGTCAGACATTTCCATAACAAACGTCTGTCCGTCAGTGAGCGGACTCCAGCAGACAAACATCACTCTGTATTCTCTTTTGCACTCATCTCGTATTCCTGAAAGTCAGATCTGCTTCTTATACTGTGATATTGAGGGCAGAACACATAACGATCTTCTGCATCACGTGAAGTGAGCCTAGTTCTGTTTTAAGTGGTGGTAAAACAGATCTAAGACAATAAAGCAACACATTCTGGCAATGCTGTGGAATTAGCAGCTATGGTTTTTTTTCGAGAACTGCTCATTCAGTACCTCCTCCGTGCGAGTCAGTGCAGCATAATGTTTATAAGCCCCGAAGTTCAACTACCTGGGTTTCAATTTCTGCTTTCCCCACACTGAGTAGCTCTGTTACCTCAGGTGACTTACGTAACCTCTCTGAGCCTCTGGGACGATGGAGATAATATTAGAACTCTTTTCACCAAGTTCTTATGAGGATTCAATGCATTAGCATGGATATCGCATGGTTTTGGCACTTACTAAGTACTTAACAGAGTGGCAAAATAGCTAATATAAACATGTACTTAAAGATTAATTTCCGTAACAACCTTATGTGTTTGGTATTCCTGTGTCACAGATAAGCTAAATGAGGTGTAGAAGGAGTCACCCAAATTCATCGATAACTAACCCAAGGTTGCTGGAAGGCCACAGCTAGGATTCTAACCCAGCTCCGCCTAACTCTACAAACTAGTACTTCTCACTCTGCCACCCATTCAGGTATAGAAAAGAGTCGCTTTTAAATTAAGAAAAACTGAATATTTCATCTTGCTTAGGGAACTGATGTTTCAGGATAATAAAGGAAAGGAATAGATTATGTAGGTAAAATTGGAAGTTTAATCTTAGTCACCATCTCCATGGTGATCACTGAGAGTAAATCATTATTTAAAAAGCAGGCAGAGACCACAGGGATAGAAAAAAAAAAAACAGAAAACACCAAAAAATAGCACAGAAAGTGGCCATGGGTTTGTGCCTTCATTCATTCATCACGTATTATTCTAATGCCTACTCTGTGCCAAGAACATTGGCCAACAGAGCCAACACCCTCTGACAGCTTGCAGGTTAGTTAGGAAAATAGCCCCACCCCTAACAGTGTGAAAGGGGTGAGTGCCGTGCGGGAATACTGTGATGGGGACCGACAAGGGCTCGGTGAGCCGAGAAGGGTGGACACGCCTTCCAGGGCCTCACCTGTTCTGGTTGTCCAGCCCTGCCGGATCTGGGCGAGGGGGACGGAGACGATGGACTTCCTGCCACCAGCACTGCTCCCAGGGACTTAAACCCACTGGTGTTGGATCTGCATCCGAGGCCTCCTGACTCCTCCTTCCTTGCCCAGGCCTCCATTCCTTGAAGACCCCTGTCATGTCTTCTCTTTTCTGAAGGGAACAGCTTCGACGACTCTGCCTTTTTCTCATGACCACAGGTGTGTGTAGGGCTGCTTACGGCCACTAACCAGCTGTGACTTTTTGATTAGTCATTGTCCATGCTGCAGCCACATCCCCACCTCCTGTCCCTCACCTGCCACTACCCCGCACACACCCCAGTTATTTGTCATCCACGGAAACAGGATATAGAGATTCAGAAAATAGACTTAAAGGAGATAAGACTTCTTTTTAAAAAGAAGTTTGGCCCTCGAAATCCTGTGAGTAAAGGGGCCCCAAATATGTGACATATTTAACAGAAAGGGACTGTGAGAAGTGCAGGCAGAGCAGATTCAACTGCAGGGCCTCTCTGGCTGGTTCCCCCTCTCTCTAAGGGCAGCTGTTAATTCTTTTATCATCCGACGGTGGCTTCCTTTGAATGCTCTAAGCTTTTAGAAACCGGGGACTAGAGTACAAGAGATCAAGCTGGCCATAGGAACCCAAGAGTCACCTTCTATGTTGACAGTTAAAACTCTTTTCCACTAGGATGGTCATAAATCGCTATTTGCCCAAGACTGGCCCAATCTGGCAGAGACCGGCCCTGTCTGCACTTGCCGTCCTGGCATGGTAATTGGAGTGCCCCCTTCCAGTCGGAGAAGGGTCCTGGTTTGCACGGTACATTGTGAGTTCAGCCTTATTATTCTTAATATGTTTGCCGCTTTAATGGGCTTTATTTCAAGTGTTCAGCTACTCCCTTATGTCATGCCCAAAGAGCAAATTTATCTCTACTTTCTTCCATGCCTGTAAAAAGACATCCTATTTGATCTCTTCTCTCCCTTATAATGGCTACCAGCTGTGTTCAGGACTTCTTTATCTCAGCCTCGGTTAAAGTCATTTTCTCCTAACCGATCTACCTTTCTCTAGTCCTTTCTCATACTGATGATCTGACTGAAATAAAACGTTCGTCTGTTACTCCTTGCTCAAAGACCTACTTGGCCCCCTGTTGCCAACTACGTCAAACCCAGAATCCTCTGCCTCTGTTTCACTTTTGCTCAGCCCCGAAAGCCCTCTGCAGTCAGGCCAGAGAAACCTCTGCAGCAGTGCTCACCTTTAACAAGCAAAGCCGGCAGGCCTCATTCATCATAAGGACCTAAAGAAAAAAAGAGCCATCTCAGATCATAAGATGGGTTGAAATATGTGAGATATAGATACAGGGCATGAGAGGCTATGAAGGATGTACCGGAGACTAACCATTCCTTGACAAGCTAGTGTGTCGTTAATGGAATTGTTCACCAGTGCCTTCTGGAAGTTTCTTTGAGCTCTTGGCCCTTATTAATGGTAAAATGTTTTTAGTTTTCCTTATGCACTAGCTCAAAGTGCAACCCCTAATTGCTGATTGTTTATCAGCTGATTATACAAACGCTTCCTTCCCTGTGGCGTGTTCTGTGAGTTGGGGACTCCTGCTTCGCTTATTTAAGACGTGCAACGCTGCAGCTCTCCCATAGGCAGACTACTCCATGGGGATCAGCAACCCTTCTGCCACGGAGCCAGCAGAGGGAGGGGTGTTTCAAATGCTTCTGGGGCCACTTTCTCCTCGGGCTCACTCTGATAATGGAGTCTTTATTATATGGCGCCAGGATATTTTCTCGGTAATACCATTAACATAATGATTTCCACCCCTTGAAAGGCAATGAAGGATGTTAATGTTTCATAACTTCACAGCTTATATTGTGCGAGCCACAAAAGCATCACATGTTTTTTTTTGTCTTTGTCAATGGGATTACTGAACAGAAAATAAAATCCTTTTGGTGACTTGTTTTAGAGTCTTCATTATGATCAATCAGTAGATAACTGGTTCATAGGATTAGAATTTGCTTTGCCAGATAAATGCCTTACCAGTCTGCCTCTGGGCATCAGCGTCTTTTTGATAAAGTGGAATGCAGAATATAAAGCTTTAGGATCCATTCTAGGAGGTGTAAATTTCCTAAAAAATTATTTCATTAAAGGTCGAAGAGAACTTCTACTAAGTGGTTCTCTTCGATAAAATTACCATCTTTGTTCTTTTTCTCACTGTACGTTAAAAACAGATTAAAATTTTAAAAATGTTTTAGTATGTTATTAAGGATACTATAGGATTGTTTTCTTCTCTCTCCCTCTCTTTTTTTTTTTTTTTTTTTTTGGCTATAACAAAGAACTCCAGAATGCAATGGCTTAAACAAGAAATTTATTTCTCATATAAAAATATAGAGCAGGTATAGTGGGTAGTGCCTGAGAACCAGGCTCCCACTGTCCTATACCTCTGCCATGCTCAACTCAACTCTCAAACGTGGTTTAAAAGAGCCTTCTAGCTCTTGCGGTCCAGGCAGCAGGACAGTGGAAAGAAATGGTCACTCTCCTTTAAGAGCACAGTTTGATGTCCGAACATCGCTTCTACTGGCCAAAATCAGAGGCCCTTGCCTGCAAGGAAGGCTCTGAAATAATGGTCTTTAGCCAGGGGGACAGATCTGGGAGAACAAACTGAGAAATAACTAGCAATCTCTCAGTGGTCAGTCCAATATTTAATGATTATCAACCCTTCTACCCTCCAGTTGGTTCTCTTGAAGAAACAATCCAACCTAATAGGCTTTTAGAATTTTGCACTTCAAGCTGACTTATAGTGTGCACTTTTATTCTGTAAATGGCCTTTTAAAGTCAGAGAGTGTCAGAACTGGAAGAGAGGGGAAAAAATCATAGCCCAGTCCCTTTATTTAATACACGAGGAAGCAGTACTCCAAGAAGGTAAAGGGAATTACAGAGGAGGCGGTGGAGTGAGGGCTAAAACCCAGGTCTGCCAAGGTCACAGCATTCTTCCCAGCTGACCAAAGTGTCTTTGGTGAACCCAGAAATCATCTTACTCTTTCCCATCACCTTGAGTAGTTGGGGATGAAGTAAAGTGATTTGGCAAGGCTGAGAAGTGTTTGATGAGGGAGGATTTAATTTCATTTCGAGAAATATTTGTAGGGTGTCTGGCCCTCTGCTAGTCTGGGACTACAGTCCACATGCAGGGTCGTAACGAGTGACTCAGGCAAGTCAGCACAGTTCCAGCTCTGAGATCGCCATGCCCACGGAGTTAGCTCCTGGTGCAGGATGAGCGTAGGGGAGAGAAACTTAATCCAGACCGGAGGGTGGAGAGAAGGCCAAGGAAGGCTTCTGGGATGCAAGATGAGTCTTAAAAGACAAATCGGAATTTGGATTATTAAATAGCCAAGGTATTGTGTACTTTTCTTTTGAATGATCTTAGTCATAAAAAAAGAAGAAGAAGAAAAGAAAAAACAAGTAGAAATTAGGTTCAGGCTCTCCAGTCATAGGGAATATATTACATGTACAAAGAACTACACAAGTGAGACGGCCTGGTCAAGTCTAGAAAACTGGATCAGTTAAATATGACTAAAATAAAAGGCATTTCTTTTGATGAGAATAATGAAATGTATGTATGATGTTGACTGTGGTAATACGTGTTACAACCTGGCTTATGTCAGTGACGATCGAAGAGAAAGGAGGGAACCGATTAAAGGAATATTTAGAAGGTAGAACTTTCACAATTAGGTAACCAAAGAGGAGAGGCAAGAAATAGTGTAAGATAATTCTAAGAACTGAGTAACTAGACTGAGCTCTTCACAGAAAATTTAGGTACTTTTTTTGAATATGTATATTTTGAAGTGCCTATAAAGTGCCCAGTTGGATGGATGGACTTGGAGCACAAGAGAGAGATCTAGACTAATGTGTAAGTAGAATGTATTTTTCTTAATATTTTGAAAAATTTACGCTTTATTACACAAGCAATAGATAAGACGGGTTGTTAAAATACTTCTTGGAGTTTCACTCTGGCTGTAACGTAGAAGAGGCTACAGAAAGTGTGACAGAACCTCATGTTATTTGAAAGCAACGATCTGCCAAAAACATCGTTGGAGCCCATCAGTTCATGATTTCAAGCTAGGTCTTGCAGTGTATGACTTAGACAATTTAACAGATCTGAGTCTCAAGTTTCTCTCTGAGGTAGCTCTTATTCGCAGATCCCTCGCTCAGACATGCTTGTGTGCAGGTTGGGTGTTTTTTGTTGAGTTTTAGATGTTCAGCTTACTGTTTTAAGGAGAGAGATCTGGGGACACCTCTCACTCTGCCATGCTTCTGACATCACTCCTGCTAATAAACGGAATTTTTTGAAACTTTGAGTGTAGGATGGAGCACCCAGAAAGTGTTCATTACATGAAAAGAATAGCTAAAAAGTGAGTAGAATAAAGGGGGAAAGACACAGAATAAATTAGTAGAAAGACTTAGAAAGAGAGTATCCATTGGTTTGGCCCTTAAGAGATCAATTGTGTTATTATCAAAGATGCTTTTGGTGGAGTGGTGAAGGAAAACCAGAGCACGGGAAGCTGAGGAATGACTGGAATGTGAAGAGTTTAGACCATAATTTTGAGAAGCGTATCCTTGAAGGAGGGATGGTGATAGAGGTGGAGGGTCAATAACTTGAGTTGAAGAAGGGTTTCGTTATTTAGCTTTTACTCATTAAAATATGGCCATGTCTATCCTATGTTATTCTTACTATCCTATCCTAGGTAGTAAGAATCAGAAGAGCTGGAGAGAGGGGTAGAGAGATGAAGTTAGAAAGCTGCCGGCCTCTCTCCTCTCTGCAAGGTAGAAGGAGAGGTCCTGGTCCGTGAAGAGGTAACGAGTAGGGGACCTGATTAAAGGAGAGATGATTTAGTTTTAGAATGTTCCTGCGGGAAATGATTTGGACCTTCAGAGGGGTCACCAAGCATTGCCGAGGGTCCCGCCGATGGTAGGGATGAGTCTGTAATGGAAGCATAAACCCAGCTCTATGATTTTTTTGAGGATCGTTCCACATTTTCTCATGTCATCTGGAATATGCTACCGTGGACCCCTACCATTCAATCTATTACAATTCCCCAAAAGCTGAGGACATATCTTTAAGCCCTTAGAAAGCCAAAAAGCAAGTCAGGCAAGGTCAAGGTCAGAAATCCCACCATCTATTCTATTTCCTCTTCTCCGTGCTCATGAGATGAACCTCTGTGGCCCATGTCTATCTGCCTTCTCCAGCAGTTGAATGAAGGGCAGGAGGAGAGAAAGTTGAGGTTATTTCTTCCTCATCCTCTCTCCCTGCTTTCGGTGACACAGCTCTGATAGTAGCTGCTACTCTCCACAATCATGGCTCCCGCTGGACAAGCTGCCACAGGCCAGTTCTCCTTGCCCTCTAGAAGATAATTTCCTGCCTTCTTTTATTCCTTCAGACCCAGAAGTCCCTAATCACTGAGTGCTTCATCATCTCTTGTCTGTCTCCTTACTCCGCCCACATCTCTGTAAATAACTCCTGTATTAAAGTCTCTTCAGTTGAATCATCTAAGCAGAATTCTGTTTCTGCTGGAACCCTGACTGAGAGAGAAACCGAGCTGGACTTGAAAGCGGGAAAAATACACATTTAACTCTGAAGATCTGTGTTAGAGCAATTTCGGGAGCTCAGAATGAGATGAAATAGGCCAGAAATGAAACGGCAATGGAAGAAAGCGAGAATGAGAAAAAAGCTGCCCCTCATTTGTATTTCTCTAGCATTGCCCGAAGTGATAAAGTACTTTGTAAACTGGAATATGATATAACATGTTATATTCGGTCAATTATTATGTCCAATATTAGTTGGAAAGGCTCTCGTGGAGACATGTCTGTTACTTTCCATTCCCTTCTATCTTCCTAGGGAATTAAGCAAAAGATCTGTGAAAAGGTCTAAGTGTCTTCTTAGCCAAATGAATGGGGCTCCCCTCTCCCGCTTCCTGTCAATTACCTGAAAACTGGAAGGACCGTCTCCTCCTCCACCTCGCTCGTTCTCCCATCCTCATTCCACCACCCACTGACCAAGTATCAGGAGTGCCCGTTATGACCACCTGAGCATCACTGCTTATTCTCAAGGAGGGTTAGGAATCTCGAGAGAGAGAGAGAGGCAGTCTCCGCCTCCTGAGGGCTTAAGTTTCAGTCCAACGATCTACACTGGAAAAGGTGGAAACACAGGTGTACTAGGTCAGCACAAACTTCTTCCTGCTTTCTCCACCTTTGTTTTCTTAACATGCACATCATATGTTGATAGCATTTCCGTCTTAGATTACCAACTGCGAAAAAACGAAACTTCTAAGCGATCGCATATTTTATCACCAGAAAAACATAATGATCTTTTTTTGCACTTAGAGAATCTGTAACCATTTGTACATGGAACCTCATTGGCTGTAATTTTATTTCCCCCGTTTACCTTTTAGATTGTCCACTTCTTATCAGACTGACTTGTGAGATGCCTAAATGTCTACTGAGTTCTTTTGTGTGATTTTTGCGAATGTAATGAGAACAGAAGACTTGTAATAAGATCTGGTGGGGTCCTATTCTATCTTATCAATCATGTTTCCATGGAATGTATATAATGTGTATGTGATGATGTGATAGCAATGTATTTGGTACACATGGAAGCATTTGGGACAAGCTTGTGTGGTGATGTTTGGAGTAGTTAGAAATTTACTGCTGAAAGGGATTCTTAGCCCTTGACTTACAGGGCAGAAAGGGAGGACACGTATTGGGGTATCTAGCTCTCATTAAGTTTTCAGATCTCTGTGTAGAAGCAAAAGGAAATGATCGCAAGGGAAAGGTAGAAAATCACCTTAATATAATATCTGATAGAGAAACCATTCTGGTATTTCCTAGAGAAATAAATATAGTCTGCCTTTTTCCTCTGCCTAAAATGAGGGTTTCTTTTTCCCCCTGGAAATCTAGTTGGTGAGGCAGTTCACTCTCCACAACAGTTCTTCTAAAAGCTCTTCAAATACTTCAAGCCCCCAGTCTGCCTAAGCCTCCCTTCCTCTCAACCCCAAACCTTGTACTAATGAGAGCAAAGAAGTGTATCTTCGCTTTATTCATAAGATGGAGGCAATGCAGCATCCGACCCAAGTTATCTTGGCTTCCATCCTCTCTGCCGCAAACTCTACAAGTTCGTTATCCTGCCTCTTCTGTCCAAGACAATATCATTCATTCAGTTAACACTGTTTATTCAGTGCCTACCACGTGTCCAACACTATTTTAAGACCTAAAGGTAAACAGAGATTCGGGTGCTAGGAATATCACACTGCTTTAGTATACCAGTAAATGAAACAGTCTTTAGTGGGATTTATATTCTAACAGGATGACAGAAAATGAATAAACCATGGTGTTAAGTTCAATTAAGGGTTATGAAGATAAAGCACTGGCAGTGGATAAAGTGTCAGGAGAAGAGGTAAGGGGAATAAATAAAGGAGCCATGTGACTATCTGGGTAGAAATTTCCAGGCATCGGAAACAGCAGGTAGGGTGGGAACCTGGTTGGCACGTCCCTGGACAGTTGTTCTCAGACCAATAGTTTCAGTGTCACCTGGGAATTTGTTAGAAATGCAAATTTTCAGGCCATACCCATCAGCAACTCCGGAGTGGGGGGCAGGTAGAGGTGGGGGAGCAATCTCTGCCTTAAGGAGCCCCGGCAATAAAATTCGAGAACCACTGTGGAGGACGATCACCAGGGTGACATGGAGGCTGGGACTGAGCGGTTGAGGGGAGCAGTTACTCACCCTTGTTCCTGCTGCTCCCCTGCAGATAGTCCTCAGTGCATTTTCTCTTTATACTCCAAAACGTCTCAAAATCACCTCCTCCTCTTTTGTTCTGTGCCTCTCTGCCTTTCCTGAGCCAGTTCAGACTACTTCTCCAGCAAGAGTTCCCCGATGCCACCAATCAGCTGTGATGGCTGCCTCCTCTGAGATCCCATAGTGCTGTCTATCATTTATGACAATCGCCACAGACTACTAGGCATCACCGTCGTTTGTGCACTTCTTAACTTTCCTTTTGGTTCTAAGCAAGTTGAGAGAACGAATGGTGCTATGCCTTATTCTTATCTGTATTCTCACAGTCCCCAGAGTGTGGCATATTCAGTAAAAGTTTAGATGGGTGGATGGAAGGGAGGGAGGAAGGAAGAGATGGAAGAAGGCAGGCGAGGAAGGAAACTAATAAAAGAGATCAAACTGCCAACATTTGCAGGCAGTTTTGTCAGTAGATTTCATCAGACTAGTGAGAAACGAACCATTTGCCCCTTATGGCTATAAGAAGAATGTGGGGACCCCAATAGCTGCCACGAGTATGTGTCTAGGGTGATATCTCCCACTGCTGTGTCCTTCTCTCCCTGTCCAATGTGTTTTGGGTGTCATTCACATGATTGCCCAAATTTGGTCTCGAATATTTTACTTATACAAGCTCCTAAATTTGCTTTGAACAGCATTCTGCGCTGGGAGGATCTCTGAAGCTAAGCCACTGTTTCCTGCCTGGAACCAAAACGGGGGGCCAGCTGGTCAACGCATTTATTGGCCACTTCACTTTTACTTTAGAGAAGTGACTCGCCTTTTTTGTCATTGTTTTATCCTCTAAGGAATACACGTGAACTCATCTGAGTTTATAGATTGCTCCTCAATCATCAATCCATGTTGAGTCTAACATCTTCTGCAGTCTTTGAATAATTTTTATGAACCAAAGGCCTTCCAAGTTATCTCTCAGAACTTTACTGCTCATGTTCTTGCTTTTAGCTCCTCTTTTTCTTTCGACGTCTCGATGCAGTAAGAATGTTTGCTTGCAGTTCCTGTTCTCAGTCCACCTACTCGGATCAGCATATAAATTCCAAGTGCCACAGAACCAGAATGGCCCTGGAAAGTAGAGGCAGTTTCCTTTAAAATAAGCTAATAATAAAAATTTAAACAAATAGAATTGATCAAATAGAGTGCTATATGGTCCAAAGCGTCCTCAGACTGACAGCCTTTTGTGACTGCAGCTCAGCATGCTTCCCATGACAACCGTCAGATTTTAGTAAGATCCGTAAATATCCAGACAGAAATTGTGTGAAGTCAGTTTGTCCCTGTGACAAAGGCTTAGTCTGAGTTAAGTTGCTGTGGAAGAAAAAGTAGGAGCAGATCAGGACCAGCTGAGAAATAGCGAGAGGCATGTCCTGAGGTTGGAGAATTACTCTCCAGTTGTGAAACTAACATAGTTTCCCAAGAAAACATACGACATGATGAAGGACTAGCCACCAGCTTGGCCTCTTTTTTTTTTTTTGTATATGAAAAAGCATTTGTTTTTTCCTTTAACGCAACTTATATAGAGAACATTTAACTACCAGATAGGCATCTCACCATGGCCCCAGCTAGTGGTAGATCTTTCTAGGAAAGAGATCTTAATAAGAAAAAAGTTAGATACACTGCTAAAGTGAAATTGTTACCAATTCAACCAGCTCCCCCAAAATCGAGCCTTCTACATGCGGAATCAACATGATGATCCCGTCTCATTTCTATACCAGCCAATTGCAAATACATAAGAGAATAATATACTAAGAACGGAAAAATTTTAGGGCAAATATTTCACAAAGGTTTTGTACTCTTACACATACTATAATTTATTTACAAATTATGAAGCACAGCTTCTGGTAAACATACTGCCATCTTTAAGTATTAATTACTCCTGAGAACTTCTGTTCATTTCATAGCACAGTGGAAAGCCAGTTCTTCATGTCACCCAACCCAAAAATGTCCATTAACTTCAAAAAATAGAAATGGCCAGGTGCAGGCCCATAAGAATGGTCCATCCTAAGTGGTAAGACCTTCTTCACCTGTCACTGTAGGGGCCCATGTCACCTTGCTTTTGCAGTTCAAGCAGTAATTCTTATCTCCCCTACTTTGTGAAACACATTGTATTCTTTACCTATTTGTTTTTATCAGACTCTGAGCAGCTTTTGGGGCTCCCCATTTAATAAGCTGGCTAAGGCTTGCAAGCTCATCTTTCTTGCCTTTTATAGAAGCAAACAATCGTTTTCTTTCATAGCGTTTATCTTCCAGAACAGCCCTTGACTTCCTCCTGTGCTCAGAATGCTCTCAAACAGCACTTACCACTTTGTGTCAAATTGTCTGTTTAATTGTTTATTCTTCCTGACTAACCTGTATACCGTTCAGGAGAAGGAACCCCATCTTAGCCTTTCTCAATTTCAATCTCTACACAGACTGTAGATAGCTATTTTATTGAACCACAATACGTTGGCAATACTTGACTGCTTTTTATCTAAAATAACAGCAATTTCATATGGTTCAGCCTAACCTAAGCTTTAACTAACTCTGAAAAAGGAGGACTTTTTTTTCCTGCTGTGGAAATACTAGCAGTTTATATGCAGATTTTCCATGAAAGTAGCAAAGATCTATCACATCTACAGATCTTCTTGTTAGAGCTTCTCAAACTCTAATATACAAATGAACCATCAGGGTATCTGTTATCAAGGCAGATTCTGCTCCAGGGCTGGGCAGGGGCCCCAGGCTGCATTTCTAGCAGGCTCCCAGGTGCTGCTGAGGCTTCTTAGTTCTGGATCTGCTACTGGCTGTCTTCTGTGACTTTAATGAGTCAAGCCATCCTTCTGGAACTTGCTTTCCGTAGTATGCAGGGGGTCAATTGGGTGGTCTGTTCTTTCCAAGTCTAATGTTTGTGACCTGCCAAGGTCACATTTACATATGTGGTTAGAGAGTTGGTGTAGGATCATCAGCTCCATCCCCAGACTGCCTCGGGTCATACCTCAGTTTCGCCACATAGGATGTGACTTTGAAGAGAGTTACTCCATCTTTTGGTTCCTTATTTTCCTCAGCTGTCAAAATCGAACTAATATCGAATTAGTTCATATATATAAAGTGCTTGGGACAGAACCTATACTTATAAACTCACTAAATGTAAGCTGTTTGGAGCATTAGTATTCTCTGCGGTTTCATTTGTATGAAGCTTTCCTAAGAAAATTATCTGAGATATGGACTAAGATTTAGAGTGTACAGGAAGATGTTTACCGCCAATTTATTTATTCTTACCAAAACCTGAGATGCAACCTATATGTTCAACAACAAGAGAAAGATAAACTATAGTGTGTATCATGGAATCTTTGTGCCCGTTGTAAATGTCTACAAATAATTTTTAATGCTCGAGATACAATATAAAATGGGGGAGAAAACAGGATACAGAGTTGTATTAACAGCTCAAGTTTACAATTTCTTGCATATGATGTAGTTCACTATGTCTGGGAGAAAATGCTCCAAAATATTAAGTGATTATTATGACCAGGTGATAGCACGATTGGCGATATTTTCCTTCCTCCTTATGTTTTTTTCCTGTATTTATTCTACATGAAGTATGAACACCTTTAATATTCAGAGAAAAAGTAATTTGAAACATGTGTAAATCCCCATCCCCACCCAATCTCACCGAAAAATCAACCCTGTAGCAAGGAGTTTGGCTTCCGTGGCGCCGTATGCCGAAACTGTTCTAGAAGCATTGCAAATACAAATCAGAAGTCAGTAAATTTAGTAATAAAACATTCAAGGCCAAACTAATGACTAAAAGGTAAAACAAGCCTGTTCGTTTTTTATTATAAGTGAAAATGAGATTGTTGGGTGTTCCAATGAAGCATTGTCTGGACAAAGCGGCTATTTTGCTGCATGCCATGTAATATCCCAGGGAGACTGTAAGACGCGGGAGCAGGGTGTGCGGCTTTTCAGTTTAGAAAAATACCAGAAACAACCAGCATCATGCTGATCTGTGTGCTTAAGTAGATGGGTTTTCAAATAGAAACCTTTTAGTGGTCTCAATACCACAATATGATTAAATCTGTATTTAGATTTTCATTTAAAAGTTAATGCAACGGGTTAGGGAAAAGCATTTGAAGTGTCTGAAGGGGGAATCCATTATGCTTTTACATACATGCCCCCATGACATAGATTTTGCCCAGCCTGAGCGAGCCCATTACATTTTGAAAAGAAATTCAGGAAAAATATTTGCTAGCAGTTTCCCACACCATCAATTTCTTTTAAAAGCTGCCATAATAGTGATAATCAGAACCTAGCCCAGGTTGAATGTCTTTTAACTTGCCAGAGAAGATTAAGGGCTATTTCTTCTAGCCTCTCTCAGACCTGGATTGAGAGGAAAATTTGTCTGTATAAATTTTCTACTTCTACTCCACTGCCAGGTAAAATCCCTTATCCTTAACTTTTATTTGACTTTTAGTACTTTGAACTTCTCACTTTTGGGGTAGACATTACCTATGATCTATGGATGCTTGATGCATTCTCTAACCAGTAACTTCAACCTTAAAAGAAAAAGAACTTTTGAATAAAAGCCGCTTTTGAATCACTTGCAAATCATTTTTCTTTGCCTCTCATGCACTCTAGAACCTTGACTAAAGAACATTTTGTCTTAAAAGAGGCTTTTGATTGAAGAATATTGAAAAAGATTAGCTTTGCAGCTAACTGTGTAGCTGATTACAATTTAACCCTGGGTGACTCATTGTTATTCAGAAAAATAGGTCTCCAAAATAGGATGCCCCCCAAAACATCATATATCTAACATTTTATCTCATCTTTATTTTAATTTAATTTTTTGTATGTTTTATAAAATCGATCATATGTTGGTACATTAAATAGTACAAGCAACTGATTTAAAATAAATACACAGAGATTGGGAGCGCTTACAATATTCAGTCATGGAGTTTTGAAAGCAGAGAAGACGATGATCTCAAGGTTCCATTCAGGCAGCCAGCAACAACACATACTGAGACCTGTGTTTGCATTGAGCATCTCTATGTCCCGCTTTGTTTCAGATGCTAGGAATAAGGCAAAGCCCCTATTCTTATGAAGCTCATATTTTCATGAGAGAACTAATGTGCAAGTGAACAAACAATAATTACAGATTCTTACAACAGGTATGCTATAAATAAACAAGATACTGTAACTTTTATTTATTCATTCAACAAATGTTGATTGGTCATCAGGTATGGCCTTAGTACTATCCTAAGCATCCTGAGCAAGATAGATGTGGTTCTGGCTCTCACTGAGTTTACACTCAAGTCAAGGTGGCAGATGTCAATTACAACTGCAATTAAAGTTGTAAAGAAGTAGCACAGTGTGCTATCAATTCAGAAGGAACTGACAACTAAAAATTGGGGGACGAATCAGACAGGAGAGGGCTTTCTGAGCATGTTTTCTGAAGATGTTATGAGGCGGGGCTTTGAATGATGCGTTTGCCGAGGATGGTTATTATAACAGATGAGAGCTGGTGAGAAATATACTGTCTCCATCCAGGGAGAAAGGAGCAATGGGTGCATGATCTTCCCACTGCTCACTGATGACTTTTAATTGTGTGGTTTTAAAAGAAAATCTGGCTCAATAGCTTGCTGTCATTTGTAGGTAGCTCATGGATTCTCTCAGCTGCTCCTCACTGGCACATGCGACGTACGAGTAGGTGCTTTAAATTCTGTTGTAGATAAAAGTACACAGGTTCCTTTCCTGAACTCAGTTTCTAAGCTCTAGAACTGGATGTGGTCCTTTCGTTGGAGGGCTCACCTGAAATCGTGAAATGGTGCTCTGCGGGGCCCTATGCTTTGCATACCGAGCATTCTGAATATTAACTATTGGCTTGAAGAGGCAGTTGGGCTGCTGTTGAGTTGGCAGCAGAGTGGAAAATGGAGGTCGAAGGGAAATGTCAAAAGGAAGCTTCAGATGCGATTAGCAGGGATGTGAGGTTTACCAAAGGCAACACACCACATGAGGAAATCAGACCCAAATGCCAAGAGGCTCTACAAGCAGAGACAGATGTGTATGTGAGAAGGCCACGGAGATACGCCTTCTGTTCAACTCTGATATAAATGTGCACTTGGTCTCCGTTTTAAACACAGAAATCTTCAGAGGAAGAGTGTGAGCGGAAAGATACCCCTGGACATGTATCTTTTGCTTGTTTTTCTTTTGCTTCTTTCTTTTTTCCTTTGCCTTTTTTTTTTTTTTAGGGCTATTACGAATGAGTTATAAGTATATACTAACCTAGAGGAATGCGCATGAGATGTTGTTAAGTGAAAACTAAAACGTTTTAGAATGTATATGATCTTATTTTTGAAATGTGCTAATTTTTACACTGTAGGAATGTTGGGGGGGTGTTGTTTTTGTTGATTCTTGTCCTTTTTTTTCTTAGGAGGTGAGGCAGTGGTACTGTGTGAGGGTGGATAACCTTCTCCCTTAGACATTAAAATCTAATATAGCAACATGAGAGATTTAATTTTATCATGTAATTATTTATTTCATAAGAACTAGATGAGGAAAGAGGAAACCTGGGTTATATTTTGATTTACATGTCTTGGATATGTCATTGTATTTCTGATCTCTCTTCTTCTAACACATGTTGGGGAAATAAAGAAGAAAATATCAAATACCCCTGAAATAAGGGCATCATAGGCCAAGATGATAATTTTTTCCCCTGCAATTTTTCCATTCTCTCTAAAGACCAAGATTTACGAGTTTATAAATTAGTCTCTGTTCTAGCCCACTAGAAAAGAGCCATCGTTTTCTCATTTAGAAAAGATTTAGCACCTTGTTGCCCAGGCTTAGCATATGGAATAATTAAGCTCATCCTGGGTCGCAGCCTATTCACTTCACAGAATCTCCCAGTCATAGAATGATATATCTAGAAAGAACTGAGCTGACCTCAAAGCTGATTAATTCTCAGAATTACCTGCAGATTTAACAAATATAAATAGAACCCCCTGGACATATGTACATTCCCAAATGTACTGAATCAGAAATTGGGCCCAGGAACCTATTTTTAAATGATCAGCAAGTGATTCTGATGCATCTCATCTATAGATTAGTGTTTGCGAACTACTGATGAAGTTTATCAAATAAGGTCAAGCTACTTACCATGGGTGCTATAGGCAAGCAAGTATTTGTAAAGCCCCTACATAAAAAATACCTTTTAGTGCTAAGCCCTCCTACACAGCTAGCAGATGTGTAAAATTCAATCATGTCTGCAAAATTTCTTTTTTCCACACACTAGAAGCCATTAATCCTTAATAGGGGTTTCTGTTAAAGTAACATACGAGCTTTACCGTTATAAGTGTCACCCTGAGCCTCTGTTGTTAACCTGCCCCGACCCCCTCAGTCGGTGTCCCGATATCGGTTTTGTCTTAGTCTTTAGCCACAATGCATCTACTTTGTGCCAAAAACTCAAGGCGTCTGGGCAACACTCCCCTTTGAAAATTTTACAAGAATAAAGCTAGTGTACAAATCTTAGTTGCATATTCCCTTCCATTCTGAGTAATGAATGTGTGACTTATTTAAAAGTTGAAAGAAAATCTGTTAACACCAGACCTTCAATATCTGAAACCCTTGAAGAATATCACCACTTATGGAGAAAGAAAGACCAAGTGGAAAGGGAACCTTTTAGAAATACTGAGACAAAGCAAATGGCACGCATGGTATTTCTCGTTAGCCTCTAAGGCAGTAAAGTACCAGATGTCACACAACAAAGTCTGAGGGGACCGTGTAACCTAATGGGGGTAGCCAGAATGTTCGGCTTTTAAAAGCTCTCATGCTTATAAAAACAAGCAACTTGGCACCATTAACTCCATATGTGAGATGTAAAACTTTTTTTTCCAGCCTGCATTTGATTTATTTAAACATTCGTAATGCTTACCTTTTGTGTTAAAAGGGAGAATATAAACAAATGAGATGTTTGTTCATCCATTAACTTAGAGTCTTGCACATAGTAGGTTGCTTAGTAAATATTTGGTGACAGTATTTACCTGCTGCCTTCTAATTGTACAGTTGGAAAAGAAAAGATCAATGAAGCTGATCTCTTAAGTTGAGTAAGCTACACAAAGTGCCTATCACTCCACTAGAGAATGAAGTCGGCCAGGAAATGATCAACGTGGTGACGAAAAGCCAGACCAGAGCTGTAACGGAGCACGAAGTCCCTAATCTGAACATGTAAGAGTGAGCCGTTCGTTGAGTTCAAGGTGCACAGTGCAGAGAGATCATTATAAAATTACGGAAGACCATGCCTTTCTTTACGTTCTATTTCCTGGGAGTCTGTGACGTCATCCAAATGTGGTGCAGAGTCAGGGTCGTCTCTGCAGGCTCTGTGTGCTCTGTCTCAGGCGTGGGTTGTCTCCACGGCTTTAGCTTCTGCTGGTGTTCGGGTGGCTCTCATGCCTTTAGCCACAGCCCTGGCTTCCGACCCGGAGTGCAGTCACACGCGTCTAGTTGGACGCCGGACATCTCCATGTGGCTGCCAGCTTCTCTAAGACAGCTCGTCCTTTCTGTTCTACACAGAATCTTCTTGCCTCTTTTCCCAATTCTCATCCAATTTAGAGAAAGCCAACCAGCCAGGGTCAAAATCTGTCATTTTTCTTGCTCCCCTCATTCAGTGGCTCACCGAGTCTTACCGCTTTTTCACTGTCTCCCTCGGTTTCATGCCGTATTTATTTTTTTATGCCTGTGTGGCCACAATAACCTCGTAACTCGCCTCACCGCTTCCACTTCCGCCCCCTCCAACCCATTCTGTACATCAGCACCACGTCGATCTCCCTAACGGGCCTTTCTGGAACATCACCCCTGTAATCCAGGTCACTTCGGTAGGTGATGACATCCTGAGAATCGCGTCTAAACTCATTCGTCTGGCGTCCAAAGCCCGCCATAACTTGGCCCTCTACAGCCCTTTCCTTTTCCCATTCTAACTCCTTTTTTCACTTCAAAACAAATTTTTGTTCTGATTAGAGTTGTGAGAAGAATAAATTATGATTTTATCTGACTGTATTTTTTTTAACCCAAACTAGCTTTAAAAAAAAAAAAACAGAAAAAGATAATTCTTAAAACACATATGAGTTTCAAATAGATACATTATTTTCTTAAGTATGCCAACTGGGATTGATCAGAACTTAATATATTTTGCTATGGGGAATTGGGTAGTTTTAATGATAGGTTATAAAATGATGGACTCAGATTGAACCAAAGTTCTGTTTTGGGAGAAGGCAAATGTAATTCTTCTGAAAGGAGACAGAACAGAATAAATGTTACACACACACCCATCTCTCTGTGTCTTTTAGAGTTATAGGTTTAGTCCCAAAGGTGTTTTCCTCCCCAAAGCCTCCTTCCACTGACAGTATGCCAACGAGGCTGAAACCAAGGTGTCAGCAGAGTTGCATTCCTTCTGGAGGCGCCAGGGGACAGTCCCTCCCTTTCGGCTCCTGGTGACTGCTGACTTGTGGCCACCTCACTCCAGACTCTTCCTCTGTGGTCACATTGCCTTCTCGTCCACGTGTGTCAAATCTCCTGCCTCTCTCTTGTAAGAACACTTGTGACTGCATTTCAGGCCCACCTGGATAATCCAGGATAATCTCACATCTCAAGATTCTTAGTCACATCCGCAATATTCTTTTTTGCCGTAGAAGGTAATATTCACAGATTCCTGAGATTAGGACCTGAGTATCTTGGGAGGAGAGGCATTATCATCCCACCACAATGATTAACTGTTAACGTTTTGTTTGTATCATATGCTACATAATTAAATTTTTAAATCGTAAAGCAGCAAGAATATTCTTAGAAGAATATGCACCATACAGTTGACAATGGTTATGGCTTGGGAGTGGATGGGTGGGGGAATTTTCAGTGTTTTGAAGCATTTTACTCTTCTACAAAGAGCACGTGATTGGTATGTTTTTGTTTAGGGATAAAACAGTGAGATTAAAGAGGGAAAAATTGCACTTCCGGCAACATTAAAGGAAGCTCATGGTGCCCCATTTGAGTATCTTCATTATTCTTCATTTCCTGGCGCTATTCCCGGCCCTCTCCCCTTCTCGTCCTCTGGGCAGCTGCTCTCCTTTCCCTCATCTGTGCAATTTGGACGGAAAAACACACTTCAGGCAATTACACCCAAATGGATTTGATTGGCCTCAAAGTCCCTGCTGTTCCCTCTGTCGTGGGCTATATTTTCTAATTTCCTCCTTCAAAGAACAAAGAAAGAAGTTTCCAGGAGGAAGGGGACAAGGCAGAGAACTGGAAGGAACAGGGAATATTTTTTTGACCTGCAGCCTGAGATCTTTTCGGTTTTGGTGTGTTCTCCCTTCAACAAGGGCCCTACTCCATGGGGACAAATTCACTCCTCCTTGGTGTCTAGACCCCTACCAGTGGCAGGAGGTTTTTCTGCTGTGCTGCTGTCATTTGTTCGCTTTGTCAACCTATATTCTTGGAGCAGTTGTGATTTTTCAGGTACTGTAAAGAGCTGTCTGGGAATACAGTTATGAATGAGATAAAGGCCACGCCCTCCAAAGTCATAGTCAGATTTTCCAGTTTTCCTTCATTCTGCTGCCAAGGTCCAGTGTCAGTGGCTTGAGATGCATCCAGTTCACTGGTGACTAATAATTTCTTCAATCTCTGTCTTCTCTAACATCCAGTTTCTTTCCAAAGGCCAAAGAGTCTATATTAGATAACCAAACTGAACATTTTGAATTGGACAAAAACATTGTTTCTCTCTAAAGGAGATTTCCATATATTAAAGGACGAATTTGAAAATCCATAACTTTTCTATAAATTAAAGTCACTATTTTGTCTGTTTGGTCATACCAGTAGACATTTGCAGCTTTGTGTGACATAGGGCATTTTCCATTGTTTTGCTGAAATAAGCAGCTGTTTATAGCATATATATGTAATCAGACATCTAATTAAATCAACTTGGTCTGTCGCTAGGTGGATTCATTATACTGGCTAATCAGAGGTAAACTCAGCTGGTATGGGCATGTGGTTGGAATACTCTGGAAAATGGAAGTGGGAAATTCATTAAAAGCTGCCAATAACATCTTTTCTTTATTCACTTTAAACATTGATTGCAGCGAGAGGTTAGTTTTTATTGACAATGCAGGAGCAGAGTAGATGCTTTTGAAAACAAAGAGCGAAATCATCTAGGTAGATGAATCATGGAAAATATGTACAGCCAAGCTTCTCAGACTTAATGCACAGAAATCGCCTGGGGATTTTCTGAAAATGCAAATTCTGACTGAGGGGGGCTGGGGCCTGAAATGCTGCATTTCTAGCAAGCCTCAGGGGTTAGTCTTGTGGATTAGCAAGACCAGGATGAGCCAGTCAACTTCCTCAAGGCCACCACTTTTGTGAAATCGAGAAAAAAATCCACAGCTTGGCCCTCAGATGGTTGAAGGTACCATATCATCTTTTTTTAGGCGCCAAATGGTAGTGTCCTTTTGGTGACATAAAAAGGTTCTGACCCAGCAGTGGCGTTTTTCTGATCCTGCAAGCCTACAATAGCTCCTCATTTCTTTTGGTTGCTTGGTGTAGTTTGGACTTTAAAAATATGTATTTTTAAATTCCCAGATGATACTATAAACTCATTGAGAGTAGAAGCAGGATCCTGACAGTGCTAGATGCTTATTAAATATTCAACAAATGTGTTTCTAATTGAATATTATGACTCCTCTGTTTCTACTAAGTTTTTCCAGTAAGCCCAGTCTATGAGCTGCTACTTTCGCCAACAAAATAAGAGAGAGTTTAGGAAGGCACTTAATTCGATGCTTTCAATGTTAACAGGATTGATGACAGATCTTAGGTTAAGGCTCAGTATTAGAATACTAAGAGATACCCTGAGATCTTGCGGGGAGTTGTCACCACCTGGACAGGTCTGTTTTCTCTGTCTTCACCTTCAGGATTTTGCTTCTGTTCTGATCCCCTCAACATGATTCCTCATTCAGATGAATTCTCCTTTCAGTCATTTTCCCTTCTGTGGTTGTATATCCCTAATTTTCCACCCATGGGATAATCCTGAGCATCCTTAGAGCAGAGGTGAGTGACGAGATCGTGAGCAACTTGTGTAACCCAGCACCTGCCATGATGCGTCTCGTTTGTGTATATTAAGCAATGTCCTGATGGTCAGATTCAAACTTAGGGATACTTCAAATATTTAAAAGACATCCTTCTATAAAACTCCATTCTTGCACAACCATATTAGCCTATAAATTTTAAAAACACTCTTGAGATCACAATTATTTGAATTTGGAGCTCTGTAAAACCAGTGGGATTGAAATTCATTTGTGGCTAGTGTTTAACAATCATCTGAATTTCAGCTTAGTCCCTGTGCTGAGAGAGAAGCAGAAATAAATAGCAATTGAATGAAGCTATAAATTGGAAATATATGGAGACATTAATTTAATATAGAAAACTAAAGGAGCCTTCTACTAGCCAATTTACTATAAAACTGATCTCTTAGAATTAAAAAAAAAATAAGTGAAGCCATTTGGAGACCGGGAAGCACTTTAGAAATATTCATTGTATCAAACACCTGTGATGGAAACTGCAATTATAAATCTGTGACTTAGAAACGGTAGATGAGACATTCCCAGGCTGCCTGTAAACCGCCCAGGGCACTTCCTGTCTACTTCTTGTTACACAGAATGCATGCGTGCCAGGTTCCACCAAGCTTAATTGCTAGAACAGGGCAAGATTTTTTTCCCTCCTTTTTTAAAAAGCAGAGCCATGAGCCGATTATCTGGAGTAAAGTACTTGTCAGAGGGTCATCCATAAAAACTCGAAGTGAGGACATGAAGTAGAGAGGTATCAGCTACAGAGAAGCTACTTAACCAGGTTCTGATATTCAGGCTTTATTCATCTACCAAAACAAAACTTCAGGTAACTATTCTTCGTGTATTAAAATGATCGATGCTGCTCTTGAAAAATGAGTTACTCTTAGAGAAGGAGCTGGTCTCTCAATGAGTTTACTTTTTGGGGAGAAGGCTTTTCTGCACATACTAACATATCTATTTCAGTGACCTCTCTGGCCTTCTCGAAGGACCTTTCATAGCCCTTCCGAGGATTTGTGCTCCAGTTTAAGCTTCCCAAAACAGATCTTAGTGGGTCTTTATCTTGCTTCTTGTGTGCAAGCTACTGTCCTACTCTGTGGCAAATTCACAGACATTTAAAATGTGTTCCGTGGGTCTCTGCTTTGTGACCGCATTGGGAAGCCATGTTGATTTACAGGCTTTGCTGATCTCAGTTCCTGACAAAATTCTCCCCACTGCTGCCAAAAGAGCTGGCAAATGGGACTGCAAATGGGACCGGGGCTGTCCTGATGCTTCCAGGCCCTCCAGGACATCAGCTTGCAGATTCAAACAGCTGTACCATTTCTACCCAGGCCGTGCCAGCGGCTGGGCAGGGGGCTCTGCCCCCATCGCGTCCTTCCCACCTCAGCCCTGGAATGGTGCCCTTCCCTGCGGCTGAGCCACCTCCATGCTGGTTGAGCTGCCACCTCAGGTGCTGGCTCAAGTGCACATCAGTGTGGCTTGCTGCACGCTCACCAGGCCTGGGGGACTGGGAGGGAGGGGGAGAGACTGGGATCTGTCCCAGTGCAGGTCAGATCATTACACCCCGAAGTATTACACAGCTTTGTGAATCTGTCTACCGTGCTGTTTCTCCTTGGGGTAACCACAACGGCACATTGATTGGGGTACCACCAGGCTGTCTCTCCTTCAACCACCACTTCCCACCAGATGTTTGTGACCCACCGCTGACTGGCTCCTGAATGTCAGCAGATAGCCTCTCTCTTCTGAATTCTCTCCCTGGGCTCTGACATCCCTCTTTAAAAAATGATTTATGTAAGGTGCCTCCTACCTTTCAGACATGTGTGTGTGCGCACGCACGTGTGGACATGCATACGTACATACATACACACATACACACTGCCGTTGGAGACAAGGTTTGGATCCCACCCCACCCCAAACCTGGAACCTTCTCAGTCTAATGTCAATGAGCTGATGCAAATAGATGCAGGCCGACCTCACTGCATTGCACTTCATTTTATTGCACTTCCCAGATGTTGCATTTTTTAAAAAACCGAAGGTAAAACTCTCTACCAGCAAAAGGATTATGACTCACTTTTGTGATACTCACTTTATTGTGATACTTGCTTTTGCTTTATAGCGATGCTCGCTTTATTGTATTGCTCGGGACCTGAACCCACATTATCTCCAGGGTATGCCTGTTTTCAGGAGGAGAGATGGTGCCCAGCTACACACATTGGATTAATCTGAGTGTGATCGCCACCCACACAGGGCCCCTGCTCTTACATCCTGGGGCTCTGAAAATGAGTACTGTTACATTTAAGTTTGTTTCAAATTCTCCATAGAGACCCTAATGAATCTGATAGTTTCTGTATTATCATAGTCTGGATTTTCTAACAAATTAGCATTTGAATTGTGTATTTGTTAAGGGTTTATTGTTTGCAAGTAACAGAAACCAATCTGAGCTACTTTAGACCAAAATGGGAAATTTGTTGCAGGGATTCAGGCAGGGCTCTGGGGACTCCAAGGCGTGACCGTGGACCTTGCCTCAGAGCCTTGTGTTCATCTGACCTTTCTTTGCAGACTCTTTGTATCACAGTTGAAGAATCAGGGTCTATTTGGCCATGTTCCAGCCAGCTAAGGCCAGGGACACTGTTTCAGGTCATTCAAACCAAATGGGTGGAGCCAGCCCTGCAGACAAAGTGAAGAGATCGGAATATGTGTGGCCCGCGCTCCAAAGAGTAATCTCTGTAGGGAGCATCCATTTAACTTTTGTTTGTTTGTTTGTTTAATCATTAAGACAACAGTAATGATCATTTGGCTACAACTCTTTAAATGGTCTCATAGGAACCATGAGTTAGAATGTTTTTCAGAAAGGAAAGGAATCTTGAAAGTAATTTCAATGGTTCCAAACTTGGGTCCCCCAGGTCTGTGAAGGTCTGCATATTCTGCAACTGCTCCAGTATTTTCTGAAGGCCTTCATTTATTTACTGTGATAAAGCTTCACAAGCACATGAAGGCCTTGAATTTCTCTGATTTGGGCTAAAATGGTATTAATTTGATGTGGTAATGCTTATGTGTCCTCACGATGAGAAATATGTGTCATGGATCCATTTTTTACTAAACATTGGGGAAGTTATTTAAATTCAGTGTGGTAGCAGTCGTAGTAATAATAGCAAACACTTATGCAGAGGGTTCTGTGTGCCCACAGTCTCCAGAGAACACAGACGTGATCTTTCCAAACCTGGTGTTCATGCAGTGGGGAGGGAGGGAAGGGGTATTTAAGTGCCAAAAAAGATTGGGAACCCCCAGATTCGGTCTTGAGTCTGCAGTAGTTCTGGTGCGGAAGTGAAAACATCCTTAGCAGGGAGTCACAGCTCTTCCCAGGAAAAGCTTCATAAACGAGCCTCCTCTTGCTCGCCAGCCTTGCGCTTGGCTCTAGCTGCAGCTTCACACATTCCTAAGTCTGATTTCGCTCTGTTTAAACTCTGGAGTGCTTTTGCATTTCTCTTACTATGTAGGACATCTGACGTTAGGTGCAGTTTTTCAAAATAAAATCATCTCTAGACTATAGGACGCTTTCTTGAAACTAGAAACGTAGGGCTGTTGCACTTTGTTCTCTAAAGACTTTGAAATGTGTTCTCTGATCCACGACATGGTTTCACAGTCATGTGTGTCTATCCTTTCAAAACTGAGAAGTAGCTGTCTAATAACAATTCAGATCTCACTATTACCTGTGAGTTAGACATTTATTGAACCAGATATTCTTCGTGTGTACTCTTCACAACGCTCCAAGAAATAGGTGATATTATCTTCTTCTACAGAGGAGGTGAGACCCAGCAAAGTAAATACTTGGTACGTAAGTGTTCAACAGCACCCCCTACCGTGGATGCAATAAAGTTCCAGGCTGCAGGATCTGCATCTGGAGTGTCCTGTGGTACTCCCCAGCACAAAACGGGTCCACAATAAAAGCAGAAATAAGGGATACATGAATGACTCTGTCTAACTTCAAAGTCGGTATACTCCAGCATACCGATGCTGGGACATGCTTTGTGCCTAGTGAAGAAATAATTGTTTCCATAGGCATTAATTAAGATGTTTACAATATTTTGTTGTCGTAGAATATATGTATATTCCCAGCCATTGGCTTGTCCTCCAGGTTAGTTGGAGAGTATTAAAATAAATCCTCACAAATCCATGATTAGGGGGAAAGGGATGGTCAGAATTTTATACTTAAATACTAGCATATTGTTATTGGAGCCCCTAAAATTCACTTGATAATTCTGTGATATTTTTCTTTCCAGATAATACTGTATAAAATGCAATTCCTTGAAGTAAAATTAGTTTACATTTTCTTTTGTCAATATGTTTAGTTATGCATGTTTTATAGTGTAAAAATATACTTACTGCAAACCCCAACCTAAGTCACTAGAAGGAAACAAAGACAGATGACCCATGCCATAAAAAATCATCCCTAAGACACAATCGCTCCAACTTCACCCATACCTTTATAGATTATAACACATTGTTTTAAACCTTGAAATTGTAGCTTCAATGATTTGTCTCTGAAAAAAAAATACCAAAAGAATTAAAACATCCCATAAGTCTTTTGCAAACCCCTAAAACTGTGGAAGAGTTCCTTTTTTCATGCCACCTAATGATTGCTGGAGAAAACGGTTGTATTGATTCAAAACAATGGTTTATATTAGCTTAGTAAATATAGTTTGAGATTAATTACCAGAAAGTGTTTCTTTCAGACTTTATAAACTCCCTGGTATTTTATAAAACTGAAAGACTATGTGCTATTCAACTTTTAACCATAATTATTCAGTGAGACACTTTAAGTAAACATATAAACATCTGGCTCCAGAGACCAGCAAAGACGTCACAGCTTCAGGTCTGTAAATAGTGCCTCTCTATTAAAGCTACTATGTCAGAGTGTTTAAAATGAACTACAAAGAATGTCATTTGGAGAAATATGCAAGAAAAACCCTGGTTTTGTAGACCTCATGATAGATGAGCCAAAAAATGATATTTAGACCCAAGAGTGATTCTGTGTGATTCCAATGAATATGATGTCCATGGTCCTCCAAAATGAAACTACACACAAGATTTTACATACAGTTTTATAGAATTCTCTAATCTCTGAAGCTCATCCATCTCAGTTAAGAATATAAATATCACTAGTTTTTAGGCAGAAGCCTACTTAGACTTAAAATTATTAATTAATTAATGTGTTTTTCTATTTAGTCCCTTTGTTATTCCCTGTGTATGGCTCCAAGTGCCCAGAAGCCATAATGATATAGCATTTAGGAAAAGTTACTCAGTTTCTGTTCCTTAAATTCTGAGTTCACACATTCTTAAACTCTGGGTTCACTCTGTTCAAACCCTTGGATGCAGTTAATGTGGCATTAGATACCATGCCGTTCGCCCAGGCCTTTCCTTCTTTATTGTCGATGAGGTAGTAGCTTGCATCGCTTACATTATGTGGAATGACCTGCCATGAGCTTCTGGTTTTTCAAGTGTATGGTTTCCTTTGGAACTTTATTTGAAGACAAATTTGGAATCAAAAAGAAATTGGACCTGGAATGTAGTAATGGAACTTCTGGGCACCATTCTTGCCTTTCCCAATGAATTCCATTGTGGTATCATTTAGCTAAAACAGCCTGCATGTCAGGGGCTTTGCTTTTCTTAGGCAGCATCAGTTACCAAGTAGGCCCCACGGGGCATAAAGAACTTAAAAAATTTATGCCTCTCTCAAGAATCTTACAGATTCAGTTGGAGAGAGGAGACCCATACATGAAACAAGGGTGAAACAAGAAAATAATTATTCACTATTGACACAGAATAAAGAAACATATCGATACATGCTAATTGATTTTAACGGCAAGTATAAAAATTGATTATTATGAATTTAATGAGCATTTCTCAGTGTGTACCCAAACTAACATGGTCATAAATCCTGTTTTATGACATCAATTAATATCCCAAAGAGCATTCTAGTTCTGGGGAACCCTGAACTAGAATTATCATGAAAAATTTTATTGAGGGACAAAAGTCCTTGAGAAATAGGTGGGATATGAATCAAGTATGGTCCAGAACAACCTGCACGAGACTCACCAGTGATTGTTTTAAAAAAATTACTGGGCCCTACCTCTGTGCTATAAAATCATAATTTCTGGTGTGGAGGTCTTGGCCGTCTGCATTTTGACAATCCGTAATTATCTTGATGCAAAGTCAGGCATGAGAATCTCCATGCAGACAAACATAATGAAGGCGAAAGGCATTCATTTCTATCTAGTCAAATAATGTTAAATAATAAAATACTTTGGGCTCTTTGAGTTTAATCTCAAAACTTGAGAATTTATAAAATTTTGCATAGAGTGACTTGTACCAGGCTATCTTTTGCTGGACCTAATAGAACAAACACCTGATATTTCTGAAACGGTCATTTAGGATTTTGTTTTAGTAGTGTATCGTTTTATATAGTATTTTTTTTAGTATTTATTTAGTATTCTTTTACTTCCTGCTAAAAAGCCACCATTCGAAATAATGGAAGTTCTTCCGTGTGTGTGTAAGTTACATGCACATAATACGTAATTTCCTTTGATTGTTTATTGAAACTATGTGAAGTCTTAATAGCTTAATAAGTCAGACTTCATAGAAATGAAGCAAGGGAAGGTTATAATTATACATTAAACTGAGTTTCATGCACGTTGTTTTCGTGACTGCAGGATCCTGGGTGGGATTTGAGAGCCAGCTACCTCCCAGGAGAGTTCCTGATAAAAATTTCTATTTTTCCTCAGTGAAGAACATTTTTTAAAAGCAATCTAAATCCTCCTTGTGGTTCTTAAACAGTGGGACTGAATGCTTTTCTCTCAAGAGAGAAAAAGGAAGGGAATTCACTTTTATTGAGCCTCTGCTAAGCATCTGGTCCTTTGTCATTGCTTTCATTCAAGGCCCAAAACAACTCAATAAGCAACATGGAATGTCTTTAAGTCATTTTCATAGATTAAGGGACTGAAGCTGAAAGAAGTCAAATGGCTTGTGTAGGGTCTCACAGCTGCTAAGTGGCAAAGCCAGAATTTTAACCCTTCTCATGTGCTTTGCCCCATGAGAACATACTACCTCTGAGAGCTGCAGAAATCTCTAAACACTGTCTCTAGCCCAGGACTGTCTCCTCACTTTCTGCGACAGACCATTTCAGCAGAGGGCAGCAGGCCCCAGTGGCTCCAGCTCTGGCGGGATTTGCTGACCTTGGGAGCTCCCACCAGCATCACAGTGTACCCCATGTCTCCCACACTCCAGCAAGCACTGTGGAGCAATGATTCCCAACATGGACTTGGACTTGATAATGACTGGTTGCTTAACCTTAAGTAAATTACCTATCTCGCTGAGACAGTTTCCTCATTTGTACAAAGGGAGTAGTGTCTACCTCACAGAATTGTGAATATCTTTGCGGGCCATTACTTGGTCTACTTTATGGTCTGAGTGGGCATCCTTTTCTTGTTCCTGATGTCAGAGGAAAAGCTTTCTGCTTTTCATCACTGAGTATAATGTTAGCCGTGGACTTGTCATGTATGACCTTTAGAATGTTGAGGTATATTCCCTCTATACCCACTTTGTTGAGAGGTTTTATCATAAATAGATGTTCATAGATGCTCTCTAGAAGGTTGAGGTATATTGCCATCTATTCCTAGTTTGCCAAATTTTTAAAATCAGGCATAGATGTTAATTTTGTTAAATGAGTTTTCTCACCTTTTAGGTGATATTACGCTTTTTCTCCATTATTAATATGATCTATTTCTTTATTGATTTTTTTACTATTAAGAATAAACCTTACTTTGTCATGTATACCATCTTTTCAAATATTGTTAGATTTGATTTACTGACTTTTAAAATATTCTTGCATCTATGCTCATGAGAGATATTTGTCTATTGTTTCTTTTTTCTTTTATGTCTTTGGTTTTCATATTCAGGCAATACTAATTTCATAAATATGTTGGGGAGTGTTGTTTTCTGTTTGAAAGAGCTTATTTAAGATTAGTATTCTTTTTCTTAAACATTTGTTTCAGTTCACCAGTGATGCTATCTCTGATTTGGCCTTTACAGGAAGGTTTTAAATTACTAATTTAACTTCTTTATTTGATAAAAGTATATTCAATTTTTCTGTTTCTCCTTGGGGCAGTTTTGGTAATTTTGGTCTTCTGAGAAATTTTTTTTCTTCTGAATTCTCAAATTGTTGGCATAAAGTCATTCATAATATTCTTTTATTAGCCTCTTAATGTCTGTAGGATCTGTAGTAATATCCCTGCTTTTATTCCTGATACTTTTTTTCTTGATCAGTTTAGGTAAACATTTAACTATTTTTTTGATTATTTTTCAAAAAAGCAACTTTTGTTGCATTGAGTGTATCTCTTTTTTAATTTTCATTTTTATTGTGAATTTTTTCTTCCTTCTGCTTAATCTGAATTTAATTTGTTCTTTAGTTTAAGGTGAAGTCTTTGATTATTGTAAATCATTCTCATTTTCCAGTATAAACATTTAAACATATAAATTTCCTTGTAAGCCCTAATTTAGAATCATGCTACATATTTTAATTTATTGTGTTTGCATTTTCATTTAGTTCAAAATTATTTCCTAATTTTCCCTGTAATTTAAAAGATTGTTATTAATTTCCAAATATTTAGGCATTTCCCAGCTTCTGTTCTATCATTAGTTTCTAATTTAAATCCATTGTGGTTAAAAAACAAATTCTGCATGATTTTGGTTCTTCAAAATTTATGGGATTTTTTTTATTTGTTTTTTTGGCCCAATATGTGCTTATCCTGGTGAATATCCCATGTGCACTTCAAAGGAATGCATATTCTACTCTTGATTTTTGGCGTGTTCTATACATGTCAAGTTTGTCAATATTGTTTTTCAGATTTTCTCTCTTTTTTTGATTTTTTTAATCTATTCTATCAATTACTAAGAAGATATGTTGAAATCTCCAATATAAGTGTTGATCTGTCTACTTCTCTTAATTCTGGCAGTTTTTACTGCATGTATTTTGGAGTTCTGTTCTTAGATACATATACATTTACAATTGTTATATCTTCCTGTTATAGTAACCTTTTGAAAATTGTGAAATATATCTCTATATTTCTAGTAATTTTACTTGTCTTAAAGTGTATTTTGTCCACTCCAGCTCTCATATATTTATTGTTTGATGTATTTAGTTCATCTTTTAACTTTCAATCTATTTGTCTTTAAATTTAAAGCATCTCCATAAGCAGTATATGCCTCTGTCTTGCTTTTAAAAATCTCATCTAACAATCTCTGCCTATTGACTAGAGTGTTTAGTCCATTTTTGTTAATGTAATTTTTTATATAATTGGATTTAGTACTACCATTTCATTATTTTCTATTTCTCTCATCATTTTTCCTTTATTTCTCTATTTTTTGTAAAATAAGTATTTTGGTATGCCATTTTAATTTTTTTAGCAACTTTGTAGCTCTATTTCTCTGCCATTACAATATGCATTTTTTAACTTCTAATAGTCTACTTCAAATTAATACTGGCTTTTAAAGGTGAAATATAGGAACTTTGGTATTTATCTTTTTTGCTATAGTGTCATATATACTTCATGTATATGTTTTAAACCCAATAATACAATTTTTTATTTTTGCTTTAAATAGTTGTACAGTTTTTAAAGAAGTTCAGAAAGGAAAGAAAAAATCATGTGTATGAGAGTAGAAATATATGTAGGTAGGCATGTATGTTTGTATATATATGTACACACATGCATACAAACATATATGCTTACATACATACATACATATACACATACCACATATACCTATACCTACATTTTCAATGTTCTTCATTCTTTCCTCTGAATCTGAGTAACTTCTTGGTTTTACTTCCCTTTAGCCTAAGGGACATTTTTTTCTTTAGCATCTCTTGTAGCACAGATCAATTAGCAATTTGCTAAGTTTTTGTTTATCTGAAAATGACTTTATTTCACTCTCTATTTCAAAGAATCATTTCTCTAGAAAGAGAATTCTTGACTGATAGGTTTATTTTTTTCTTTCAGCATGTTGAATATGCCATTCCAATATCTGTAGTCTCCTTCTAATAAAAAGCTGACCATTTTTTACATCATTGTTCCTCTGCATGTGATGAGTCATTTTTATCTGCTGCCTTCAAGATTTTCACTCTATCTTTGGTTTTCAAAAATTTGATTCTCACATGCCCAGGTATATTTCCTTTGGTTTATTCTGCTTTCAATTTATTGAATTTCTTGCATTTGTAAGTTAATGTTTTTCACCAAATTTGGGTATATTTCAGCTATTTTTTTCTCAATATTTTTCTGATCTTTTCTCTCTCCTGGGATTTTAATTACATGTACTTTGCAATGCCTTATATGGCAGTCCTGTTTATGATTATTTTTTCTATCTTTTTTGCTCTGTGTTTTGATTGGATAATTCCTGCTGATCTGTCTTCACATTCATCGAATTTTTTTGTTTATTCTCTCAAATCTGTTTGTCAGTCTATACAATGTATTTTTCATTTCGGTTAATATACTTCCATCTTTAAAATTTTCATTTGACTTATAATTTTCTTCTCTTTTAGTATTCACTATTTTTTATTCATTATTAGTATGTTTTCTTTAATTCCTTGAACGTGATTTCGTTTTTTTGAATGTATTTACAATAGCCGTTTGAAGTCTTTGTCTTAAATCCAACATCTGAGCCCACTCAGTCAGTTTCTAATGACTTCTTTTTTTCCTAAATCTGTGTTGTACCTTTCAGTTCCTTTTCACATCTCATAATCTTTGGTTGAAAATTAGGAAAAAAATATTTATAGATATTACTCATAGTGATTCTGTCATCTGTTTTGTTCTTTGGAAGGATTTTGGCTTTTTTTTATTAATGTGTTTGGAGTCTAATTGAAATCCATAACTGCTTTTTTTTTTTTTCTCTCTTGGCCAGCTCTCTAGTGGGCCTCCCCTGTGCCTTCAGTTTAAAGGTCAGACAGCATTTTGGGCAAAGATTATTGTGCCTGCTCCTATCTGAGTCTGTCGCCTTCGGCTGATAAACTTGTGGATTTTCATTGCCCACGCCAGGTGGTTGGCGGAGAATGAGAATGCTACATGAGAATGAGACATATTAAAAAATAAATAAATAAAGCTACATACAAACCCATAGTTCTTACTCAATGCAGTAGCAGATTCTCATAAGTAAACGCTTTTCAAGTTGTTGCCTATGTTTGTTTATTTTCCACCATCCTGAAATGATTGTCATGAATGATTTTTGTCCAGCGTACAGTCATTTTCTATGAAGAAGAATCATCTGATCTATTTGTGCTGTCATTATGAACTCCTGTAGAGTTCATAAGATTATTTTTAAAATGAAAATAGTATATATAAAGCATTAAGTACAGTGGCTGGCACATGGTAAATATTCATTGAATAATAGCTATTTCTGTTATTGTTATTATTGATAGATTCTAGATCCCTCATTGGGCCTTCAGTATCACTCGTTCATCTTCTCCTTTGGAACGAAGCTTCTACGTGCTGGGAAATCTAGCTCATCAATCTTCAGGTTGCCTGTCACCTCCACTTCACTCAGGATTCCAAATTCCTCAGTTTACCCACATGTCCCATGCAAATACTATTATTTCTTGAATGTGCGACAGTGTAAAAATGTTTAGGAAGCACTACTCTAGAGGGCAGACTAGTGTAAAGCCCCGATTAGGTCTTGCAGATCTGCTTTCAAACAGGTCTTTTGGGAACAAGTCTTTTAAGGAACGTCTTCAAAGTTCTCCAGAACAGGAGCTCACCTACCTATAAGACCAGCCATTCAACAATTTTGATGGCTTGCAATGTACCTTCTACCTTCCACCAATCCCAAGAGTAAACCAGAGGGCCAGTCTCAAACATGGTCCATGGTATGTTCTACATTCTATGAGTGTCTTGTTTTCCTTGGTAGTTTATGCACTAGAGGATTTAAAATAGTGCTAATTAAGTTTGTTGGCTTTACCAAATATATGTGTGTGTTGGCGGGGAGTAGGGGAGCACTCTAGTAATAGCTCTGAGCATCCTATCATTTGTTTCCTAAGATAATGCTACAGAATAAAGGAATGGAGATCCTACGTCACACAGTTTTAAAATGCTGTGTGGAAAACAGAACTTTATTTCAGTTATTTTCCTGTTTGTGGCCAGTCTTTTCACAGTCACCAATACACTGATCTACAGCCATCAGCCTTACTAACTAGTGATGGACAATAATGGTGGTGTTCTGAGTCATCACTGGAGTTTTTTCAGGTTTCTATTCCTTCATGTGAATTAGCCCCCTTATTAGAGTCTTTTGTTCCCTAGGCTTATGGATCTATGCTAATTGATATGACTCTTAGTGAATATATATATCTACCTTTACAACTCCAGCATATTATCAGCTAATAAAGATTACATGTGAACTATCTTGGGTATTAATTTGCACTGATTATCTGTGCCCCAATTTGAAATAAAGGGGTCAACATCTTTATGGAGACCTAAGATTCAATAGCAGAGAAATGCACATACCTTCCCACTAATAGGACCATGTTTGCTCTTGCCACTTAACCCATTAGTTAAGGGTCAGCATTTCTGTGTGATACTAGTTTTAATGAAAAATAGCTTAACGTGCCTACTTTTGAAATAATATATACAAGGAAGACACCGTTTACCCATAAATCATAGCAAGAAAGATAAGCTTTGCTGTTAAAAATCTTAATTAGAAAAAAATGTTTACTCTTGGTCATTAAAATGCTTAACAGATAAGTTTCAATAAAAATAGTACAGTGGTGAAATGCATTATGTTATACTTATGAAAATAAATGGTATTTTCAAGTAGCTGCCAGCACATAGTTCACACTTTAAAAAGTAATATATGCATTCATCACACTCAAGTTTCATCATTCTCTTGTTCTTGAAATCGTTTTTTCACCCCTGTATAGGCAACCACTAGGACAAAAATATGATGTGTTAATTAAACAACTCAAGTATAGTTCATAAGGGAATTTTTCTCTATCAACCAAAAAAGTTTTGGAGTTGGTGCCAAAGATATTTTGGGAGTTTTGTTTTATCAGTTTATGTTTTGGTCTTTGCAGATAATATTCTCCTTCTAAAATGGGCCTGTACTAATACTTGGTTATTTGCTTTTTCTTTTTAATTTATTTTTCAATTACAGTCGACATACAATATTATATTAGTTTCAGGTATACAGCATAGTGATTAGACATTCATATACCTTATGAAGTGATCCCCCAATAAGTCTAGTACTCATGTGGCATCAAACATAGTCATTATAATAATATTGAGTAGAGTCTTTTTACTTCACATCCCTGTGACTTTTTTAACTGCTAATTTGTACTTAATCCTTTCACCTTTTTCACCCAGCCCCGCAATGCTCCTTCCATCTGATGATCAACAATTTGTTCTCTGTATCTGTGTGTTTCTGTTTTGTTTTTCTGGTTTGTTTTTATTTTGGTTTGGTTTGGTTTTTAGATTCCACATATAAGTGGTATTTGTTATTTGTCTTTCTCTGTCTGACTTATTTCACTTGGCATAATATCCTCTAGGTCCATTCATGTTGTCACAAGTAGCAAGATTTCATTCTTCTTTATGGCTGAGTAATATTACATTGTCAGTGTACCATCTCTTCTTTATCTATTCATCTGTCGATGATTATTTTCACTAAAAGCCAGTTTCCTGACATCTTTTCAGCATTTCAAAGTGCTCAGTAGATAAAACAGTAGATAAATTAAAAACTGTAAGTCTATGAAGTAACTTGGTAACATATAACAGAGATAATTATATCTCAAATTTAAATATCACAAAGCATCATAGATACAGAAATATATGAGAGCACTGAAGATTTGTTTGTTGCTCATGATGCAGTTTGGGGGCTGGGGAGTTCTATTCCCCAGAGTCTTTCTGGGATCCAAGCTCTTCATCTCTGCCATCTTCTCAGGCCACAGAGTCTTGCAATGGATCCTCTGCACCCATCAGCAAATGATGAAAGAGAAGGTGAAGAGAATTTCAAGGGAGATTCCAGGGGGCCAGGCCTGAAAGAGGCACACATGATTTCTACCCACATGCTATTGACCAGGCCAGTCACCCAGGGCCACATAGAAGTAAAGTAGCTGAAAAATACAGTCTGTGGTATGTCAAAGGAGATGAAAACAAAGATTATTGATGAACACCACTAATCTCGGTCACAGGTATAGATCCCCTTACATAAATCCATAACATGGACTATGTTTGAACAGATGATAACAACATGTCATATTTCTAAAGACTTAAGAGAAATTTTTGTTTCTTATGGGAATTTCCTTTAGTTTTCTTGGTTTTTACAAGCTTCCCTTTTGTATTGCTAAGTAAAGGGAGAAAAGAAAAGAAAAACATGATTGCCATTATCAAAATGTAATTTTCTAGTTAATATATACAGGTTTATCCTTCAGGGAGTATAGTTTAGTTAGACATCAATCATTCATTTATTATTTTGTTTATTAAAAATTTATTTGCACAGTAAACCTATTATAGATAAACTTGTACCATACTACCTATATAATAGTTATATTTGCCATCTCAAGTTTGTATTCACCGGCATTTTATTGAATATATATTCAAATATATACCATATTTAAAGATGTAACTGACATATTCCCTGCAACCTATCCAAAAGTTAAATACATATTAAGAAAAAAATTTTAATCTCTGTGGATTCACTGTAGTATTTTCTGAGTCAGATTTTTAACTTGATAAGAATTTCCTTCTATAGTTACTTCTAATGTGTCTTTTATCAGCTCCTTAGGTTGATGCAGCTGCAGCTGTTTATTTTGCTTTTGAGAGTGTAATAGTCCTCTTAACAGGATTCTTAAACTTCTGACTCGTGAACACTAGTGTTGCTTCACACACAGTTGTGGTTTACAATAATACACCTTCGAATAAGCAATGATGTGCTCGTTTAAATGTGTGACTAAAAATATACATCTCCAAAAGATTTCCAGAACCAAATTTCTTGACATATTAAGTTTATTTGATGTGGTGATAATTATTCAGATATTTTTAAACTTTTAATTTGTGGTACTAGTTAATGTTACTCTAAATTATTTATTTCTGTTGCCATTGACAACTTTAAATATATTAACCTCTGTGATATATTAGCAATTGATAAGAACAGAATATTCTTTCAGGACCAGTCCAGTCTTAATTACCAAGTGAAATGTTATGGAATTTGGTCAATATTGAGTACCTATAAGACACAGAGATAAGTACAACAAATCCTATACTTAAGAAGCTTACATCCAATTTCTTTTCTTTTCTTTTTTTAAACACCTACAGCATCTGGTATTCCTAGGTGGTCTCTCATCCAAGTAAGTACTAACCAGGCCCGGCCCTGCTTAGCTTCCAAGTACATCCAATTTCTGAGTGGGTGTGAGAACTAATATGTATATATGTGCATGTCTGTAATTAAAAATCCAGACATGAAAGTAACTTCCAAAAATGGAAGGTTTAAGGCAACCCACTAAGTCTTTGGTGAACTTTAGTAGATTTATAGAGTGCTTCACAGAAGAGATAAGAACGAGATCTTTAAAAATAATGAGTAGGATTGCAACATCTAATGGGATAGTACATTCAAATCTGATAACGCTGTACTAGCCTGTGGGGGCTTCCTTAAACACTGACTCTTACATATCTATCTCCAATATTCAGCACAGTGCCAGAATCAAAAGAGTTTTTTCTAGAAACGAATGGGTGGATAGCTAGATGAATGGATGAGAAAATAGACAAATGAATGTTAGAATGAATCTTAATTCATTCAAACAAATAAAGAAACAAAACTGGGACAGGACTGTACAGTGTCATGGAAGGCGGGCAGGAGAGAATTTCCAGATTGGAGCATACTCTGAAGTTGATACCAAAAGTGTTTTCTTTGATACAAATCTCAGAATTAAAGATATAGACTGTAATTAATAGACACACATAAGAAGTCCACAGTAAGGTAGCTAGCACTTTGTAAGGTTGTTCATATTTCTGTGCTTTAAATCTTGGGGTAATGATCCCTGTGAGTTGATAGCTGCATGAATGAGGAGTATTTGCCCTAAAACCTGTATTAAGAATCAAGGAGTATTCCCATTTCGGGGGGAATTGGGGGAATTGGCAAACAATTCTAGAGTTAACCTTCTTAGACCTTCATTATTTCTTTGACTTGAGTCATTGTCCAGTCACCCTATATCTCCTCTGTCCCCTTGGCTGTTTTGGTTGCCCTTCTCTAGACACGATTCAAATGTTTCGTCTTTCTTGAAGTGAAATAACCAGAACTACACATAGCGTGCCAAATAATGGTTTTTAAATAAATACAACTGCTGTTATCCACTTCGGACAGTCCAGTCCCTAATGCAGCACTGACACAGTAGTATATCTTGAATCCCTGCATTTAAATCATGCATTGCAGTGTATGTTGCTCCTAACCTACCTTGTCTCATTTAATTTTACAATAACCCTCGGAGACAAGGACAGCTATTAGTTAATTTTATGTTAAAGACAAAGAAACTAAGGGTTAGGGAAGTGAAATGACTTGCCCAAGGTCACAATAATAGATAACGAAAAAGCCAGAACCAGAACCCTTGATGCCAAAGCCCACATGAGGATGGGCTACCATCTGCTGCAGATTGTTAAATATGTGGTTACTAATGAAATGTTATGGACTTTGATCGACATTGAATATACCACTAATATTAGGCATAGCACTAAATACATCCCATACTTACATATTTAATTCATACAACCAACAACCTTATTAGCAGAGGATCAGAACAGCTAAGTGATTTGCAAAAAGTCACAGGGCTAGTGAGCAGCAAAAACAGAATCAGAGCAAAAAAAAAAAAAAAAGTCCGCCAGACCCTAAAGCTGCCCCATCTAACCCAGATCCTCTGACTCTGAGTCCACCATTTTGCTCTTGATACATTAGGCAATGAACACAAAACCTGGAAAACAATTCTGGGTCACATCTGGTAAGTTGGGGATTATCTAAAGGGTGACAACCATCCCAGGTTGTCCAGGACTGAGGGGTTTCCCTAACAGTGGGAATTTTAGTGCTGAAAATTTAGTGCTGGAAAGTCCTATGCAAACCAAGATGATTTGGCCACTATAATTATCTGGTATGCTTCTGTCCACTAATGTGTCTCATGGGAAAATCCTATTTATCCCAGTCAAGGAGAGATTTGAGCCCAGACAGGTACAGGCAACTTCATGGATACCATGAGATTCTTTTGGCCTTTGAAGACACAGAATGAGACTCCATGTAGATGTCTGTTACATAGCAGAATTTAGTTTAATTGAATTTTGTTCTTCAGAACTCTTTTCCTGAGCTCTCCCACACTGACTGTAAAAGTCAGTTCTATTATTCTCCCATGACCAACCTCTTAAATTTTATGATGTCTTTTATCTTTTTGAGAAGCCACTCCCAACCTCTCCCCTTGTGTATTTAACTTGTGTTCATGAATTTATTTCTTAGTCTACATGTCCCCTAAAAACAACCACCACACATAAACTGTTCTTTCATACAGTTTAAAAATGAAAATCCCAGCTTGGAACATAATCATTAAATGTTGTAAACACAAAAATAAAGTTCTCTTCTGTTTATTACAGTTTTACTTGAGAGCCTACATGCTAAAGCAAAGGCTCTGACAGTTTTCTTTTGCAATCTAGACCGGGGATGTGGTCAGCTAGGGCAGAACTACTAGGCCCAGAAGCTCATAATTCCTGCTCTCACCAGCATTTCTCCTCCCTGGTTATAATTCTTTCTTCCTTTTTGACGACACATACATGGATATGTCAAGAAAAAATATTTTAATGTTAGTGTATGCTGGACCAGATTTTACATGAGAGTTGAGTAATTAAATGATAGATGGGTGGTAGCAGCCCAGGCTAAGGGAAAAATGTGACCAAAAAAAAAAAAAAAAAAGATCCCAATGGTTCAATCTTCTGTCACAGTGCTCGCTCTCAGAGAGTTGAGCTGAGCCACTCGTGTTGACTAGTCATGAGGGGACAAATTGATGAGAGAAGCCAGGGACTATAAGGGAGTCGTGTAATGCTCTGTTGGCACCAAAATGACTGTGTTAACCAGAACAGGAGAGAACTTAGCTTCATGAGTCTAAATGAGGGCATGACCAAAAGTATTCTGGCAGTGTATTCATTCAAAGAGTACTTTTTTGAGCATCTATGTTCTATTATTCTAGGCACATAGGCTCCACCCATATTTTGGTGGAGAAGAGACAGACAGATAAACAAATGTATCAAGTGGCTGTAAGTGCTACAATGAAACTCAACAGGATAAAGAGATAAAATGGAAAGGGTAGAGATACCGTTTTAGCTGGCGAGGTTGGGGAAGGCAGCTGATTAGAGCTGTGAATGAAGTGAGAGACTAAGCCATGATTATATCTGGGGGAAGCACATTCCAGGCAGAAAGAATGGTCAAGATAGAGATCAGTGCCTTACGTCACCTTATAATAACTCAAGGAGATGGTGGTATACACCACAAACTGGGAGACAGATAGAAGGTGACCATGAGAATGACAATCATGGATTCTTACAGGCACCATAAGCAGTTATTACATCATGGTAATTAACAAATGTTCAGCACAACACAAAAATGTCAAGAAGCACTGGGCTGTATCAGGAGGATGGCTGAGAAGCTCAGCAGAGGAAATAGAGAAAAAGAATTCAGAGTCCTGGGAACTGCTGGACATGTCTGGATACCCAGCCCCAAAGGCCCCTGATATTGGGTGTCCACAGCTCCTGAGAGAAAGCTGGCAAGTTTCTGCTTGTCTACTGTGAACGCCCACATGTGCCCAGCGTCAGGTCAGTCCTGAGCTGGGGAGAGACCACAGTGTCCAGGCCATTTCACTCCTCGGGCTGTCGTAAAGTCATTCCACATGTGGAGCTACTGGTGATTTGTTCCTCAGGGGGAAATGGTAAGGGAGGTAAGAACATTATTTTTCACTTTTTTTACTATTATTATTATTAAAACAGAGTTGACATACAATATGTTATTTCCACATACACAACAGAGTTATTCAACATTTATATACCTTACGAAAGGATCACCACCATAAGTCTAGTAACCATCTGTCACCGTACGAAGGGATGTTATTGGCTATAGTACCTATGCTGTACATTACATTCCCATGACTTATTTTATAACTAGAAGTTCGTACCTCTTATTCCTCTTCATTTGTTTCACGCATCCCCCGAACCCTCTCTAGTCTGGCAACCATCAGTATGTTCTCTCTGAGTCTGTTTCTATTTTGTTTTGTTTTTGTTTTTTAGATTCCATATATAAGTAAAATCATATGGCATTTGTCCTCTGACTTAATTCACTTACCACAATACCTTCTAGGTCTATCCATGTTGTTGCAAATGGGAGGTAAAAACTTAGAGTTCCTACATCCTATCACCTTGAAGCTATGTGGAGCTGACAGGTTATAAGGGATAGGAACCTTATATTTGCATTTTTAGCGAGAGAACGTAAACAGAAAGGAGAATAACCATGAAATATTCATTAAGCTCCTATAAGACACATGACACAGCAATAAGCTTAAGCATGAGGGTAATGATATGTAAGAGGGTAATGAGATATATCATCTAATGAGGAAAACTCACTTTATCAAAAATTAATTTTTATGAATGAAAAGAACCTAAATTTTTGAGCTTTGTTCTAAGAAGGTATTAAGTTACTTAGATACATTTTTTCAGTTACTTACAAAATTACTGTCTTGACTGTCAAGAATAGACCCATGAAGGAAGAATGTTTCTCATGGAGAGAATATCATAACAAGGCAAAGAGATCATGGTGTTCAAGTACTGTGGGAAGCCCTGTTTAGTTCAGCCTGGCTAGAACAGTAAAAAGTAAGTTTGGAAAGATAAATGGAGGCCAGATTGTGGGGGATCTTGCATGCCAGACTAGGAATTTGAATTGCCTCCTGAAGCCAAAAGGGAGATCTCACGGGTTTAGAAGAAAGTGCATAAAATTTACTGTGACTGAGTTAGAACGAATAAATTGCAAGTAGCAAAGTCCAAGGACAAGAGGAGTAGTTAGAAAATTATAATAGTCAGTAGTTCAGATATCAGATATGATGTGTCATGTTAGATAAGTTGTAGAAAGGCTGACGCATGAGGTTTAAAAGGCATGGCGACTTCCACTTTTGACCAAGATGGAATAGCAGGGATTAGATATAACTCTGCCTTAAACAACTAAGTAAAACAAAATATATGAAACAATGGTTTTCAGATATTGAACATCAGACAGGACAGGACAGCAATCACTGAGTGAGGACACAAACAAGGCCAGCACTGCGATTGCCCCAGCTTATTGATTAGGGACAGTTGCCAGGAGGCAGCACAGGAAGACGGAAACCGAGGTGGAGCCTAGCAGTCTCCCTCAGTTGAAGAGACCAAACTGGGAGTCCAAGGCAGCAAAAGCTTACAGGGGAGAGAACAAGAAAGAAGAGAGCTACAGAGAAAGGGGAGGGGGTGAGCGGGAGCGATCCAGAGTTCCAGAGATCTGCAGAGGGATCCCTCGAGTCTTCTGCTGAGTACTAACCAATCAATCAATGTGTGTGAAGAAACTACTCGAACCCGGAGAAAGAACCACCGAAAAGATGAGAGAGAACAATCCTTACATCTCAGAACAGGAATAGTTTCTTTTCCCAAGGAACAGAGTAGAAAATCCTCGTAATTCACAGGACATCAGAATTGTCTTTCTTCAGTAGTGGAACAAAACTAGTTATAGAATAGAGGCTGCTCTAATCCTAACAGACCTTTAAAGTGAGCCTTAGGAGAACGAGGTTGTTTCCAAGTAATTTAACAGCTTCTCAAACAAAGCTCAAAAATATTTATAAGAACACACACAAAAATTTTTTTTAAAGAATACAAAAAATGTCCAAGACCCAACAAGGTAAAATTTCCAATGTATGGCATTCGATCAAATGTTACACACGCAAAAGAGTAAAAAAAATATGAGCCATAATAAGAAAAATTAGTCAACAGAAACAGACCCACAAATGCCACTAATGACAGAATAAGTAGACAAGAATATAACAGTCATTATAACAGTATTTCACATGTTCAAGAAGGTAGGTAAAAGCTTGAGCATGTAAGTGGAGGCATGAAAAATATTAACAAGACATACGTCGAAATTTTAGAGATGAAAACTATAATATCTAAAATGAAAAACATACTGAATGAGATGAATAGAAAATTAGACAAGGCAGAATAGAAGATGAGTAAACTTAAAGAAGACATGGCAATAGAAAGTATCTTAAATGAAACAGGAAAATAAAAAAAAATGACCAGATCATTTGTAAACTATAGGAAAATATGAAGCAGCCTAAAATATATGTAACTGGAGTTCCCAAAGGCCAGGGAAAAGAAATAGTAGGGAAGAAGGCAGAAAAAATACTTGAAAAAATAATGGCCAAAAACTTTTACATATTGGATTAAGTCAAAATGTATCTTAAGTCTAAATGTAAAATTTAGAATGATAGAACTTCTAACATAAAACATAGGAGAAATCTTTGTGACCTTGGGTTAAGTGAAGATTTCCAATATCTGATACCAAAAGGGAAAGAGAATAAAATTGACTTCATTAAAATTAAAAACTTCTGCTCTTGTAAAAATACTGTTAAGAGAATTAAAAAGCAAGCCACAGACAGAGAAGATATTTACAAAGCATATATTTGATAAAGGACTTATATCCAGAATATATTTAAAAACTCTTAAAACTCAAGAATGAGAAAACACACAACCCAACAAGAATAAAAAACCCAACAATCCAGCAAAGATTTTAACACTTTACCAAAGAAGATATACAAATGGCCAAATTAGCACATGAAAAAGTGTTCAACATAATTAGCTATCAGACAAATGCAAATTAAAACTACAATAAGAGTTAAAGATAACTTCAAGCTTTGGACTTGAGTAACTGAAAGATTAATGTTATATAGAATTGCTGAAATAGGGAATCTGGTTAGGGCTGGAGGTGAAGGGTTGAATTTAGACGTGTTCCTTTTGAGGTAACAGAGGACCATTCTGGGTGGGACTATCTAGCAGACAGATGAAGATATAGGACTGGAACTTGAAAGACAAGTCACGTCTGGATATATAATTGTTAAAAATAAAACCACCTTAAAAAAAAACTATATGCAATGTTTTCCTTGAGCATAGCTGTTCCTATGTATATATATATATGTGTGTGTGTGTTTTGTGTAGACTCATGCGTAGAGTCATGTGAAAAGCTCTTAAGTTTACTTCATTGTTTTGGAAGGAGCAGGCACTCAAATATTTACTGAGTTAAATTACATTTGGTTTGGATGGAAAACAGATGGCATTCTCAATTTTCATGTAATCTATTCCTCTGCTCAAAGTGACATAAGGATAGGAATCCTAGAGAAATGCATCTTAATATTAAACTTTAGAAAAGGACAATGAATAGCTTTAAGTCCAGCCTGCGTGCAAGTCAGTTTTACATGTATTCCTTATCCTCCATGGCTACCATCAAAAACAATACTGAGTCCCTAGCACCCCCCACCTCCAAGTCTATGTTATGATCATCATCAACAATTGTAGCCAAGTAATAACATGCTGAATCGCTTACAGAGGAAATGAGACAATTAAGTCCAAACATCCTTGGATCTAAGCCTAATATTAGATTGAACTATATGAGGAAATGCTCTCCAAGCAGTAGACAGCTGTCTACACAAGAACAAACTGAAACTCGGTAGCATGCTGCTTAATTTGGGTAAGGTGTTTTGGCTAAGCATTTCTTCTTGATTGTGGCTTCCTATCTATCGAAAGTGTGACAGCTGTGGCTACCCCTGGGCATTCTGCAGCTCACTACTCTATGAAGAAGTGATTTCCACACTGGCATTCCAACTATCAAACTGATTAGCATCAGCATTTGCTGATCTTTTACTAGTAAAAAAAAAAAAAATAGTAATGTTCAAGTCCATGATATGTAATTGAAAATGTTTGGCTTAGCACATCATCAATATAAAAGACTTTCAGAGGTATTAAAATCCATTAAAAACAGAGCCTAGAAGCATTTTGTCTGAGTGTTTTCTCCTCCAAATATCAAGTAAAGTTTTTAACATAGAGGCATATGTTTGAGCAAAAATGGCCTTTCTATAAAAAGGAGGGTAGCTCCGAGGACTGTTTAATCAATACGTTCTCGTGGATAAAATACACGTAAAATGCTTTGGTTCTTAGGCTTTGGGGGAGGGGGCTATTTTTTTAATGTGAACTTTTTATTGGCGTAACATAGTAGTATAACATACTCGCCAAATGCACAAATCATACGTGTTCAGTCGAATGGCTTCAAAAAGTGATTACACCCATGTGATGACAACCAGACCAAGACACAGAACATCACCAGCACCTAGACATTCCCTTAAGTTTCTCCCAGGCTCTGCCCCTCCTCTTGAGAATAACCAGCATTCTAACTTTTAAAACCATAGCTTAGTTTCGCCTGTGTCTAAACTCTATATCAATGGAATCACACTCTGTATGTCTGGGCTTCCTCCACTCAGCATTTTGTAAGTGGTGGCTGTGTTTGAGCATGTAGCTGTAGGTCATTCATTCCCATACCAAAATGTATCTGTTCTACTGTTGATAGATCTCAGGTTGTTTCTATATTGGGGCTATGACAAATATTAATGCTATAAACATTCCTGTATGCGTCTTCCGGTGAACATATGGATGTATTTCTGTTGGATATACAGTAAGAATTGCAGTTATTGGGTAGCTTTAATAGATCCTACTATAAACAGTTTTCCCAAATGATTGCCACGATCTGCTTTCATCAGCAACTGTTCTAGCTGCTGGACAGCTCAGTTGATATTTGGTATTATTTGCCTCTCAGTGGAGCCATTCCCGTGAAAGTATGGTGGTATTGCACTGAGTTTTAATTTGCATTACTCTGGTGAGTAATGCCATGTCATTAGCATGTTTATTGGCCATTTAGGATGTCTTCTTTCATAAAGTGCCTGTTTAAGTCCTTTGCTCATATTTCTATTGGTTTTTTGCTTCTCATTGAGTTATAAAAGTCCTTTTTTTGTTTTTGTTGCTTTTTAAAATTTTTTAATTTGGGGAGTGACATTTGTTAATAAAGTTAGATAAGTTTCAAGTGTACAATTCAATAATACATCATCTATATATTGCGTTGAGTGTTCACCACCGAAACTCAAATCTTACATCACCATATATTTGACCCCTTTTCCTCTGGTAACCACTAAACCTGTTTATGAGTTTTTGTTTGTCTTATTCATTTATTGCTCTCAGTTTTATATCCCCCATATGAGTAAAATCATATGGTTCTCAACTTTTCTGATTTATTTTGCTTAGTGTGATTATCTCAAGATCTGGCCATGTTGTCACAAATACTGCCTTTCTGTATTTTGGATATGAGATATTATTTGGATATATGTAGTGTAATTTTAATTACTGCTGTAACAAATTATAAATATCTTCTTCTATTCTGTGATATCTTTGGATGAAAAAAAATTTCTTCATTTAACTGTAGTCTAATTCATCAGCTTTTTTTGGTTAGCCCTTTTACTGTCCTTTTTAAGAAATCCTAGCCTTCCCTGAGGATCTAAAGAGATTCTCCTTTCATTTTTTTCAAAAAAACTTTATCCTCACTTCGAGCTACAATCCACATTAAGTTAATTATGTATATTGTGAAATAGAGTCAAGATTTATTTTTTTCTATATGGCTATCCAGTCTTGACTAGCTATTCACCACCCTAGGCATTTGCTTATTTCTCTCTAGTGGAGCAAAGATAATAACACCGAAGGACATATATATATATATGCATACACACCCAAATATATATATATATATATATCATATATATGCGACGCATATAACACACACACATATTGAGGTGCAGATTGTGCTCCAAACATTCATTTACGAGTTGGCTTCCACATGTATCCAGTGTTGTTATTGATAGTTGATTTCCAGGACAATTCACAAAAGGCTCTTCGGCACTTACTTTTCCAAGTACACTGTACTATTATAGGGGAAAATGCAGTCAAATTCCAATTCTGGCCGCAGGCCATCTTCCCCTTCACTAGCAGCAGATAAAATAGTGCTTCAAGAGTAAATAAAGAGATGAACTTCAACGAGAATGAGTACAAAAGAGTGAAGTGGCTGCTATTGAACAGTCATAACTCCTCCATTAACAACTTATGAATAGCTGTCTTTCTCTCTTCCTAAATGTTCAAAATTGACAATGGTAAGTACCTCCCATGTCAAGGCAAGAAACTTATGGGCAAGAAACATTCCAGGTCCTCAATGTAGAATCGTGAAGATCGTATTCTACACAACCACTAGGAAGGGGTCAGCAGTCCTCAGTGTGAATGGTACCCGTGGAGTGGAGCAGTACAGTTCAGTACAGTGGCCCTGCTGGGATGGAGGTGTATAGTAGTAGATACAGAGGTCATACACATTTCCCAGGCATCAGGGAGATTCAGAATGTCAAAATTTGCTGTTATAATATCCTTACTAATAGTTATAAGTAAGGGTTTCAGAATTCAAAGCCTTTTGTGCTAGATGCATTTTAAATACCAACATACTTTTATAAAAGAATAGAGTTCGTAATATACTATATTCTTCAGGTAACACAAACTTCTTCCTTTTACTACTTCTGGTGCTAAAGTTCAGTGCTCTAAAGGAATGTCCACTAGTCATGTGAAAGCCTGTCTAGGGAAAAAAATCTAAGTAAATCTACTACAACTGGTACCAGTTATTTCTGTGCGATTAATCTATAAAAGTTTTATAGCTGAGTTGTCCAAGTTGAAAGCTAACCAGCAATGCAATAACCTTATTCCCAAAACAGTGGTCTGATACAAGTTACACCTTTTGAAGTTCCTGCAGAGTTCCTACCATCAGCTTAAAAAATAACATCTGACATGTTCAAACAGTCACAGAGAGTAATTAAGACTAGAGGTTGAAAAGAAAATGTAGACTTGCCTGAGCTTGGTATTTTAGTAAATGAGATCTGATGTCTTTTAAACCTTATTTGAATATAGGTTAAACCTTATAAAGGCAGACTCTGCTGGATGCCACTCGGTGGGAAGTAAAAGCACAGCTGCCTCTCTGTCTTTATGAACTGTCCAAAAGCACCATATCCGTGCAGATTAACCAATAAGGAATGTTCTCACATCCCCTCTGCTAACACTATCATAACCCTATTAAAAAGCAAAAGACCGATAAATACTCACCTAGTGATACAATTGATATAGACCCCACCTTGTCTGAAAACACTGTAATTTGGGAATGTGACCCTTAGCAGAAAAACAAGATTTTGCTGATCTTAAAATGAATAAGACCTTGATCTCTGCCAAGAAGCGATGTGTTTCAGAGCAAAGATGCCCTGCAGTGTCAGGATTAGAAGTGGGTGATGCATCGTGATGTGATTGAAGGGTTTGCACAGAGTCCCCTTCCAAGCCCCACAAATGGCTCTCACATCAAGTTAGACTCAAGTTTCACTGCAAAAAAGTCATTCCAGTGGGTTGAGGAATTCCTTCTTTTAAGACAAATGCCCAAGAGAAGCGTCCCCGGGCATCACTGAGTGAATTAGGCAATCAGATCCTTAAGAATTGTTGGGCCAGATAGTCCATTTTGATGGAGTAGGAGTGGGGTGAAAAGACAAGGTACTAGGGTGGTAAGAATTGAATTAGAAGAATTTAACTAGAATATTTATTGTGAGGGATAGTGGGATGAGTGGGAAGAGGGGCAAAACGACCTCCATCAGATGCAGGTCACCAGCATAGCTTCCAGAATCACAAACAGGCATCCCCTCTGTTGTGGAGAAGGGGGAGGGTCCCAGCAGGAATGAGGAGGGCAAACAACCCAGCCATCGGCAGGCCGTTAATAAAAGTATACATATCCAGAGCCAGTACCACTATTTTTGTTTGGAAGCTTCAAATTTTCAGTAAATCTGCAAAGAGAGTTAGTCGTATAGCTCTATTCCTATTCAGGAGGCTTCACCTCGAGTTGAATTCTTGCTGTGGATATGATGCAGGGCAAGAGAGTTTCTCAGTTGAGATCCTTTAGCAAATAACCAGCTGCCTTTATTTACAGGACTTTAGCATTAAAGCGACCCTAGAGTTCTAGTATAACCTTACTGCCAAGGCAGGCACCTTCTTTACGTCGTTCCCAGAAAATGCTCAGTTAGCCTCAGCACAGCCTGCCTCCTAAGCTTGAGCCATGAGATCAGACCTCAGTTCAAACCTGGCTCTACCACTGACCAGCTATGTGACAACAGGCTTAACCCCTCAGTGTCAGATTTCATAACTACGGAGTAGGGTTCTTAGTTCCTGCATAATAGGATTCTTCTAAGAATTAAGTAAAATGGTACATATAATATAGCACAGAATATAGCAGAAAGTAAGTATTCAATAAAGGGCAGCTACCTTGTTAGAATATCTTATTCAAGCAGACCTTTGAATGACGTCATTTCGTTCAGTGTTATTTTGTGATAACACTGATGAGATGCCACAGGAACTTGTGTTTATGTCAATTAGCCTATGGGGAAATTGGTTTTGTTACATACGTCGTTTCACTTAAAATCAGAGTCAATCAATGACGTCAAGTTAGGACTTACTGTACAACAATTTTATTAAAAGATTCTTAAAGGGTAAGGCACTTGTTTGTGTCTTTTGCCTCCAAATAGTGACTTTAGTTAACACCAAACACCCAATGCCTTGGATAGTGCCTGGTGCATAGGAGGCACTTGGTATATATCTTTATTAAATCAATTTTGCTGAAATAAGTCTATTCCATTCCATGTGAGCGCGAAAATGCTATTTTCCGAGGACAAAAATGATAAAACGACTGAGGGAGATTACAAAATTAAAACAACGCAAACTTGAACATTCAGATCCAAATGTAAAAATGTCTTATATCCTAGTATCAGAAAATTTGAATATCCTGTAGTTTGCCCCTTCAGGATCTGTGTTTAATGATGCCAAACAGAGTAAGAAATGTGGATAGATATAAGAAAATCAAGACCGAAGAATTTAGATCTGGTATAATATCCCTGCTTTTATCAAGCAGAAGGTTTCGTCTCCTTTTCCCTTTTCTGTGGTTCATCGTTTATATATTTCTCTCTGGGCTGCATTTGATTAGCTGCCCAGTGTACCTGTACCTTCAAATCATATTCAGTCGCATTGTTCCTTACCATGGAATTGCTATAGCTTCCAAGTCGTTATCAACTTTTGAAACTCACTTTGTTACATAAAAAGTTGATTTTTTTTTTTTTTTTTTTTACTTAATGCAGTAATACCTTTCTTGTAGAGCTTAAAAGATCCTGTAAGCTTAAAGCAAATGAGGCAGGATTTATTTGTTCAAAGAAGCCTCTGGTTTGGCATTTCACCAATTCTGAAAATAAACCATCATTTGATGGGACTTAAAGCATCTCAGTTGTGTTCTGAGCAGGACTTCAGGCCTTGGTTTGGTGCTTATGTTAACAGCTTTTCAACTCTGATGCTTTCTAAACAAAATGTGAATTGTTCCGGCTTTTACCCCTACATGTTCGTGTTGGGCCTTAGCTCTCTTAAAAAAAAAAAAAATACCTCTTCTCAGGGATTCTGGTAGACCCCTGGGAACTGGAGAGCCTCGGATGGATTGTACTTGATACTAGGGGTAGAGTAACAAGGACTTGACGATGAATAGGATGAGTGAGGAAGATAAAAGAATGACTTCTCGATTACTGGCTTGAGGCCCTGGATAAATAGTGTTGCCATTTAGCAAGATGGAAAAAAATGGAAAATGAAATGTTTGGGTTGCACAGAAATATAAAAGGGTGATCTAGAAGATTTGCAGGTACTAGAAACACATTTTGCACAGGAAATAGAATGAAAATATAAGCTCAAAGAGAACAAGGATGTAAAATTTCTCACAGTTATATATTTGGAATCCTTTTGATGTATTTAAGAGTGCGATGTATTTTCAAATGCCAATATTTCCAATACGCTAAAAAAAATCTATATTCAATGCAGTTGTTTAAACTTATGATGAAAAATATTAGATATCAACTTCAAAATATGTGAGCACATGGTTCAAAATTCCTTTAGGGCACACAGAAGCAAAAATTTTGGAAGACCACTGTAGAAGAAAAACTATGTAATGTTCTAGCCTGTGTGAAGAAGCAGCTCTAACGTCAAATGATTTCCTTAGTAATCGAAAAGTAAAAAAAAATTTCTAAAGCAACCAACTTCTGCAGCAAACTAGAGTGGGTTTCAAATTCAAGAACATTATGCTCTTTAGTCAACTGGCAGAGCTGGAGCCGTAAATATATAAAATATGAGGCCGGACTAAAGGCATATAAAGAGGCAGCGGTATTCTATCATGCTTCAGGTGTTTTTATACTTCAGGTATCTCAGCCTGATCCTTAATCATTTCTATTAGCATCACTAATGAACACTAGCTGACATTAAAGAGCCTAACATCATCTCTGCTAGTCTTAGACAACTGTGCAGCAGTGTGATGCCACCAAGAAGGGTCTACATAAGAAGAGCAGCTTCTGTCAAGTAAGCTGCGGGGCTGGGGGTTGGTGCATAATTACGGAGGATGAGAGGATGTCCGGGGAACCCTAAGCCCAGAATAGGGAAGGAGGTACATAGTTACAGACAACTGAAAAAGTATACAGTCAGATTTTATTTCCAAAAAAAATTTAATGAGCACCTAGTATGAGGGGGACACTGCTGTGGGCTATAAGCAAGAAGGAGGTGAGTGTTTTCATAATCACGTGATAGAACGTTTTGAAAATAGCTCTGGGCTCCATGGCAACTGCGATCGTCAGTCAGAATAAGAACTCACATCAGTGTATAGAAAAACGCTGTTTTTCCTCACCAGATAAAACTGAAGATTCTCCCCGAGCCATCCTCTTGGATGACAAAAGGAAAAAGATGGTAAAACATATGAGACTTTGTGTTTATGTGTATAGTTGAATTATTCACACACCAGAGTTTTCTTTCTCAGAACACTCAGAATCATGACCATGATACAGATAAAATGTAAAATGAAAATTGCTGTTTGACGTTTCATGTCTAGTATCGCCAACTAGATCCCCCTGCCTTTATTTTTGTATCCATCCAGGACTCCTCAGATTACTTTCCAGCTCACAAAACAGTTCAGAGAACTTGAAGAAAATTATGAGTAAAAACATGCACTCGATGTTGACTTGCTTCCCTGTAAACACACAGACACACACACACACAGGTATGTGTTTATACACTGTTGCCAGCAGGCAAAGATAATACCTTGGCCCAACTATTAATAGATACTGTAATCTGCATTGGTTATATTTGTGTTTATTGTGATATATTTGTGTTTCCCTATTGGGCTCCCAGATCTCAGGAAACACTGTATATGGGGAGGGTGAGGTTCGCCTACACCAGTAATAAATGTCTTGTTGGTGATCTAATCTGTAAACAGCCTTGATTTTACGAGCATTGAGTTTAACTTTGCTAATAGAGTTGTACTACTCTATGTCTTAAATGAGTAATTGGAAAGATTCCTGTTATTCCAGGAGCGGAGAACAACATAGACATCAATATTTTTACTTTACATATTTTAGTAAGAAATCACTCTAAAATGTCGTATATCCTAACTGAATACAAGACTGATATTTAATTAAGCCTTTGTGACCAAGAGTGATTATAATTGTCATCGATTATTATTTAGAGACACTCAAGCACTGGGCATTCTTGGTTTCCATGTTATATGGCTCCCAGATGCTCTATTTTTGTCTTTATATCAGTTTTTGTATTTCCTTTTTGCTCTTGGTTACACTAATACAAGCAAGAAGCATCAAAGATATGTGGCAAGCTCTAATCTCTTTTGAATGTCTGCCCCTCTGTTCCTCTGGGAAGTGATAGATGCTCGACAGGGAAAGAAGGAAAGGGGTGAATGGAGGGAGGGAGAGAGGGAGGAAGTTATTAGCTGAGAAACTAGATTTACTAAACCAATTATTAAAATTACTTCTAAATTAAATGTAAGTAAATTCCTGAAGAATTGTATTACCCCAACATGGATCCTGTTGCTCTGGGTAGCTTGGAAATGATTTTTGCTTACTTCTCATTCCTGAGGTGAGTTTCTGTGGAAAGATTCTGTGTATGTCTGTAGATGTACACATGTAACTTGATTAAATTCACCTCGTAACCATCTCTTAAACACATTTACCTCTTACTTTCGTTAGCTCACATATAAAGAAAGCTTTGAAACAATAATCAGTTATCAATATACGGTTAAATTGTATTTGTAAGGGACTACTTTCAGACTCTAGTAATAAGTGCACTCATTTAAGAATGTGATAGTAAAGAGCTAAGTTGTAATTAGCACTGGAATAAATCAGATGGTAACTCAGAGTATCTTTCCTAGATGATTTTGGCAATAGATCTTTGGCTGACAGGGAAGAAAGCTGATTGATAATGGTATCGGTTTTGGGGATCTGCCTCCAGTCATCCTTTCACTGACACCAGAGTGATCCCCTCTCCATGACCATCCTGACCTCCAGCTGCCCCCTCCTTTAGCTATCTACAGGAGAGCAGCCACCTACGGTTCTAGCGTTCCCTCAAACCCTGCGTCTTTTAAGAAACTTTTTTCCCAGGAGGTTTTGGGCACTCTCTTCCTCTTTGCTCCCACGGTACACCATTTTAGCAAACACATTGTAACGTTATTGTGAATTTGCGTGTCAGTTTCTTCTCTGAATTATGTGCTTCATTTTCGCATAGCTCATACATGGTGAAATGATGTGGACCCAGTAACCATTTAGCAACAGGTTTTGAAGGACTGAATACGGGGAAATTTTGTTATCATAAATCTCCAGATGAACTTCTGAAACAAATCAATGTCACACCTTCCAACAGGTACCTATTTTTCCTACTAGAGCATACCTCCTATGGGATATGCTGTATATCATTGAGCTCAATTAATTTTGAAATAAGTAATTAGAAAGCAGCTACTATAATATGATGAAAGAACTAGCCCTGTATTTATAAATACTCTTATCATAACCTAGAGAAATTGCTTAACTCATTTTAATTGGACCAGTTCTTCCACGCTAGCAAAGCAGTAGAGAATTGCCAGTGTGTGTAATTCATGGACAATGGATGAGGAACTGTGATGTTGATGCCTTTACTGTGTGTGAATGTATTTTTATAGCTCTGACTATATGAAGTGTTGAAGTGAGTATAAAGAATATAGATTAATCTATTGGAAGCTATTGAAATTACTTTGGCAAAATATATTGCACCAGTATATTGCAACAAAACAATGTTCTAGCCATAAACATAACTTTAAATTTTGTAAATGTAAGAGAGAAGCAGGGCAAGCAAAGCCTCAACTGGATTACTGATGCGAATTAAGAATGCATATGCACATCCAGTCTTCTGTGATAAGTCTTCAAGGAGGATGATTTTAAGAACATGAGAACATGTGAAAAAAATCATGTGCATGACTAGTGCCAGCTCAACCCAAACACAGGAGAACCTTCTGTGTGTGCAGAATAGCACCATGTCATAGAACAACTACTACATAGAACAACTATTTTTTGTTTGTGGTAATCACAGTGGCTCGCTAGATGTGTCGTTACTTGAGAAGTATCCTCCCAGCAACCCAGAAGATGCAACCATCCTTGTTTATCTTTTTGTCCTTAGTGCTAGCACCCAAGGGGTTCTTTCCAAGAGTTGGCAGCCCGTTAGGGCAGCCACAGAGGGCTGGACATGCAGTAATGACCATCATTTCAAGCTGTGTCACATCATTTAAAGCTGAAAGTATCTTCCATTGGAATTAAGCTTATTTCCAATTCTCATACCAAAAGAAATCGGAGGGAGGGTCAGAGGACTAGAAATCTAAGCCCAGTTTTACTCCTAACTCAGACGTTCCCCCTCAGGTGAGTCACTTAACCCAGCTGGTCCTCTCTTTTTCAGCCTAAGTGAGAGGAAATGTGAGGGTGGACCTAACGTAGTCTAAGGTCTTTCGCAGCTACATAATTCTTTTATTCATAACTTATTGTGGGAAAATGGGAAAAGCTGGGTGTTAGAACACCTGGGTCCTGGTTCTAGCTCTGATGTAATTAGCTTTGTGACACTGGCTTTCTTAGCATGTTGGGAGGACTCGGGGGCTGAGGAGCTAAACTAGGTGAGCTCCAAGGTCCTTTCCAGATCTGAGAATCAAGAACCCAGTCACCAAGCCGCCTGTGACATCGTTGTTGAACCTGAAGCCTTCACTCCTGATCTGAAATGATATCGGGCACCATCAGCCTTTCCTTGGCACAAAAACCAGTGATTTTTCTCAGAGGTCGTCAAAGCAGAAATAGGAGTCCACCATCAAGTTTCATTCATCGTTTTAAAATGCCTAATTAAAAACTATACAAACTAAAGTTTCAAAGTTTTCTGGCTATTAAGTCTGGCAATTGATTAGCTCATAGTATATCATGATTAGCTCATGGTAAATGGTTATCTCTGGGTGCTATGAAGATTTGGTTGGCAGTTAAATATGTCTAAGGAAAATAGGAAACAGATAGCCAATAATTATAATCTGGTAGACTGAATTTTCCAAAATATGATTCCTTGAAGGAAACAATTCACAGGGTCTTTAGCAGTGAAAAGGTGATAGTCACTAGGCTGGATCGTTGTCGAATAGCCCTCAAATAGCAAAGTTAAATGAATCCAGAGTTTGTCGAGGTGCCAGATGATGAGTTTCTTATTCCAAATAATTAAACATTTATCAAACCTCTTCTGCAGGCCCTGCTCTGCTTGGCACTGGTGACAGTAATAACCACATGCCCATGTTCAAGGAGCCCACAGCCTAAAAAAAAAATTATATATATATATATATATATATATATATATATATATATATATATATATATATACACACACATATTTTATATATATCATACATATATTTTATATATATATAGAGAGAGAGAGAGATGTAAACCCTGTAATTTACAATATCACATATAGCAGGTATTTCCTCGGGCTCTGCTGTTCTGGAGATAGCAATAAGTAATATTTCTCAGGCTTAAAGCCCCAACTAGTCAAATATTTGGGGGACTCAAGAACAGCCAAGAGTTTAACCACTCTTCTTGACCCACGGATCCCACATCCTGCCCCCTGGACTTGGCCCTTCCCTTTCTGCCAGTGTCCCAGATAGCAAGGCTGCAGTCTTCACTCAGAGCCACTGTGTCACAAGCCTGGAGACACACTGGTTTATTGTGCCAAAGAAAGACTGATGGTGCCTGATATCATTTCAGATCAGGAGTGAGGCCTTCATGTTCAATCGTGATGTCACAGGTCACAGCCACCCCAGCAGGCAGCTCCCGTCCCCAGTCAAAGCTGCATGAATCTGCAGCACCAGGTTCTCACTGCGCTGCCGCGTGGGGTTCTGGAATAAAAGCTTTGCTAAGAGTCCCTCCACCGCCACTCCAACCAGCAAACCCGCATGTTTCCTTCTTCCCATCCCCAGTAACAAAGAAGAGCCAAGGGGCCTTTCTGTCTAGATTCGAGGGCTGTAAGGTCCCAGGCCTTGTGTCTCTTTTGCCCAGCTTCATCGGTCAGTAGCTGGGCCCTCCACTGGCACGTGACCCTCTTTAGCCCTCTCTCGCCAATGTCTGAGGTCTCCTTGGACCCATTTTCCTGAGAGAATGACTAATACCTTCCTTCGGAGAACTTGCTGCATATCTTCTGCCCACTTCTTTGACTCTCCTCTCCTCCTCGCATCCTCTCCACTGGGGAAATGTGGCAGAGATGTATAGAACTAGCAATGAGGGAGCCAACACCTGTGTCCAAGCAAGAGGGAGAACCAAAGAGGCCACGTCCAACTTGGTTCTTTAAAGGTGAGAGTCTGCCATCTTACACAGAAAGAACGGTTTAGCATGTTCATTAAACTCTAAGTAGTTCGGTAGTCCTGAGATGCAAATTATTATAAGACTGGAAACACCAAGAGATGAGATGAGCCTATAGAAATGGGGACTGGCACCAACTCCAAGAGGACACACACATTTTGTCAGTTAGCTATGGAAGGTTTACCAATTGTCAGGCACTGCCACAAGAGTTCGCCTGCATTAATTCACAACCCCATGAGACAGGCACTGTTATTATTCCCATTTTACAGATGAAACTGGAAACTGGAAGGGTCAAGTTATCATCTAGAATCCCACAGCTTGTCAGTGGCACATCTGGGACTCAGATCCAGATTTTTTGGACTCTAAAGCTTATACTCAAACTTTATTGACTGTGCTCTCAAGAATGGTTGCTGTAGAAAACAGGAACCCACTGGAAGATACAGAATAAGAGGAATGGTACAATAAAAATGAAACCATGGAAAGAAAAATGTATATACAGGAGGCTAGAAAGAAGCAAGAAGACCAGAAAGAGAGAAATGTCAATGAATTTGAACTTTATTGTTTAGGTAATAAAAAAATACACATACAATGGATTGATTTTAAAATATCTAATTAAATTTTCTAACGATTTTCAAAATAGTTTTATCTAAACTGTATTGTACAATTTTTTTTCTTTCCAGTTTTTCTAGCTGGAGATGTTTATCCTGACTGTTTCTTGAGAGAGCTGTTCCTATGCCTTTTTTTTTTTTTTTTTTTCATCTCCTTGGTGTCATACTCTTCAATTTCGGCAGTGGAGATTGAGGTCAGAGAGTAGGAAATTACAGCTTCATGTAGAGAATCAGTCGTGCAAGATCTGAGGGTCTGGGTTGTACACAGACATGCCTATTAAGGAGCCCAGGAGAGAACAGTATAGCACACGTTCAACCTGAATTGTTTTCACATATTTTGATAATTTGTTTTGTTTTGTTTCCTGAGAAGAAATAGAAATCTTGTAGAACAAAGCCACAAAATTGGTATGGATAGTCTACTCAACCTTTAAGAGTGAAACATTTGCTGATTATTTTCGGGGTGGGGGGGGCAGGATGGGGAGGCAGGGAAGAGTCAGCAGCTTTAAATTCAGAAATAAGATAAGTTATTTATGATTTCTTGTGTTATTGTGATCTTTTTTTGGTTTGTTTTCCTCTTTCCCGAGTAGGACAAAGGATATTCTGATCTCTTTTGGTTTTGTGTGCAGTGAACTGTTTGAGTATAAGGCTCCTTCTCTCTTCTTTAACATATTCAAGTAGCCTTGTAATTACCCAGATATAGCCAGAGTAATAGCTTTTCCTGGTATGACAGCTGGCGTTGCATCTTCGGCGACAGGGACCCCTACCCTGGGTGTCATGTTCTGGCCCTCCTCCAGCTGCACCCTCATTCTACTCAGTGTGCCCTTTGCATTGACTGTTTTGGGAATCCAGAGCCCTGGAATCCATGCCTAAACTGCCTCAAGTCCATTTAGGACCCACATGAGCCTTGCAGCCCTAGGGCAAAGTGATGAAAAGGGGCAGGTATTTGTGTGAGCTGTGTTTGAAGCTTGGATATGCACACTGGGGTATCCATCAGCTAGGGGTAGGAGAAAGCAGCAGATGGGCAGCAGGCTAGGGAGCCAACTCTCTCTGTGCTGCTACATTTGGGCACAGTACCCCGTGGACTCGAATACTTCTACCTTTGAACTTGCACTTCAGGCTATTTGGAAGGTATGCCTGTCAAGGGAAGAGGATAGAATATTTTATCATCTTATTACCTTGATTTTTAACTTAATATTTACACTTAACATTTAACTTAATATTTGGCATGAGGGTCTCCATTTACACTCTTCACTCCAGCCCTATCCAATTCTCTCACCAATTCTCTCACCTTGGAATGTAAGACTGGGGTTGGTTTCCGCTGGCCCTTTGAACTGAGAGCATCCAAACTTAGCACCTGAGTTCCATCACTCATAGACTACCAATTAAAGGCTATGAACTTTTGGAATGAGAATTTTAGAGGTTCCCTGGTTCCTGTTCTGCCCAGATTTGGTTGCTCAACTTTTCCTTAAATGCTACAGAATACCTCCTCATCCTTCTTATAAAGGTCTTTTCCTAAAATTTTAAACCCTTACTATGTGCTAAATACTACATCGGTGATTGAAGTCATTCAGACCTCCCATCCTGATCGCAGGTAGGATATTCTTCAGAGAAACCTGAGGCTCAGAGAAGTGATCTTCCCAGACTTATGCTGCCATGTGATTCAAACTTGGGTCTTCTGAATCCCAGGTCTTTCCATTATGCTCTACTGCCTCCATAAATAATAAAATCAGACCACTTGGACTTGGTTTTACTGACCCTGAACTAGATTTGAAATTACCAAGCCTCTATACCTGCTTTCTTCCTGGATTATTAAAACACTGACAAAGCCATGAAATGATTCCACAGTAGCAGGAAATGATATTTTAAAGGTTGCTATTTTTTCCAATTCATTTTTTTGAAAATCGTCTTGGCTTATCACTGGGGAAAATTTCTAAGCAATAAAAGAAATGAAATGAAAAGAAAAGAAAAGGCGATGTATCATAAAATGTGCTTTGCATCTTGATAACATAATGTGATCTATTTATTACTTATGATAAATGTGAAAATAAATTGTTTTGGTGGAATTCATGAAGAGGACAGTTTGGGTAATGTGAAAATCTCGCTTCTAGCATTCGGCTGGTTGAATACCTTGTTGAAATGTAGAGTAGGACCTCAGGGCAATTTTGCAAATATAATCAGGCTTGTAGTTTATTGAAGTATGGATTTGAAGTTTTCCAATGTATAATGTATTTTCAATAATAATCCAAGTGCCAGGAGACTGTCTGAAAGAGATTGGGAAATAATATTTTATTAGTGTGCATCAGAGGAGAAAGTTTTATCTAAGAACAGCCATTATAGTTTTAATCCATTCCATTTTCCTCCAAGATAAACTATATCCTGAATGACACTAGCTAATTTGAACTGAAATAAGTAGGTTGGTATAGTCCTTTCCCACCTTAAATAGTGATCAGTTACACATATATTGCATCGCTTTGTTTCTTAATTAGCAATTTCTCCAGTTTGAGTGATGACTGGCAGCCATCATTTAGTTGGAGAATCTCAGCATCCACTGATAACTTTTATAATCTGAATTTGAACTCTGTTATGTATCTGCTTCCATTCACTAGGGAGAATCCTGGCCCATTACAGAGCAAAAAGATAGCCCGTATGTCTAAACCACAGGATGAGGGGGCGAGGGGTATAAGAAAAGCTTGGAGAGGAAAGCAGGGGCCAACCGGAATAGGACTTTGCAGGCCATGCTAAGAATTTGAGAGGATTTGTTTTTCTGTGAATGGAAAAACACTAAAAAGTTTTAAGTAAGCGGCGGGTGGGGGTGGGGGGAGTGCAAGATACCACTGGATTTTTTTAAATTTTGTTTGCCTTCTTTGCGGAGAGCAAATTGAAGGCGAGCAAGACGGTCACAGAGAAACCAGTTAGGAGGCCGTGATAGTAGCTCAAAGAAGAGAAGAAGGAGGACGAGCAGTGGAGATGGGAGGAAGACTCGAGAGCCGTGGTAGCGGTAGCAGGTGCCAGATTCGATAACGAATTGGATGTCGGGTTGAGGGAGAAGGAACTTTCAAGACCCTGGTTTCAGCTCGCGGGGGCCGGGGATAGGGAGGTCTGGATTTGGGTGCCATTAAACAATGGAGAGGTGGATCTGAGGGAAAGATGAACTTCTCTGTTGGATATGTGTCTGAGGTGTCTGGGAGACGTCCAGGAAGAGAGGATTAGCTAGACAGACAGTCAGATATGTGGGCAGGAACTAGGAAGACAGATTCGAGGTAGAGGTAAATTTTGAGACGACGTCAACATGCAGAGGTATCAAAGTAATAGGATTGTGAAAGATTGCCTAAGAAAAGGATTGTGGAGTGAAAAGAGGATTAGGCCCTGAGAAATGACATTGAGAGGCAGGGACAACAGGAAGATCCATGGGAACAGCTGATTTCATAAGTTATACCTATGTTGCTATTCTTTTAACAAAAATGGATTACATACCTTATTAGAGGTTGGGCATGCCAAGATGCACTAGAACTCATGAGTCCCTGACCTCAGGGAGATTGCACTGCGGCCATGGAGACAGCCCTGGAAAGAAAGCATTACCATCCAGCGTGCATATGTAATTACAGATGTATTATACTTGTGTAATTAATAAGTACTGTAGGTTCAATGGCGCCCTCACTCTGGGTTGGATAGGAAAAGAGATCAGAGCAGCCTTTACAGAAAAGCCCCTTAGCTGAGTGTTACAGGGTGAGCAAGGAATCTTCAGATCAACAAGGTGGGGCAGAGTTTTCATTGAATAGGGAACGACAAAGACAAGGAGGGGTGAGTCAGCACACCACTCTCCAGAACAAAAAGGACACCGCTGTGGCGGAAGAGCCAGCCCGTGGGATGGGTGAGGAAGGCGGGAGAGGAGGCTGGTTCCCACATAACTCCATACGTGATCCGACGTTGTCAAAGGGGATTTTCAAAACCTAGAGTAGCAACTGGCTGGACACAGGCACTCAGTGGATACTGAGTTCATGAATGAATACACAACCAGATTTGCATTTTGCAAAGATGCTTCTGGTGGTAGCAGAGTACCCTGGCGTGAGAAGGAAGTGAAGAGGGGGTCCACTTGGAGGGCTCCTGCAGAACCAGCTGACCTGTTAAAGCTAGCACGGAGCGGGGACAGGACAGGTGGGAGACAAGGCAGGGTGTAGGTAAGAATTGTTTAGCTTTCCAGAGTATTACCATTATTCTGTTTAAACATACACACACTCACTCACTCACTCACTCACTCACTCACTCACTCACTCTTACTTTAGACCCTCCAAGGTTTAAAGAAACTTTGATTCAACAAATATTTGCCGAAGGCCCAGCGAGAACTGCAAGCAGCTCTGGTTGTTGGAGATACCAGTAAACACGACACAGCGTGTGTGGACCGAGCCTACGCCTAACAAGGAACAAACAGTTTATCTTTGCTGTTGACGTATAAAGCCAGTTCCTCTGATATTTCTTACCTTTTACAGAAAGGAAGGAAGGGAGGGTATTTTTTAAACTGCTAGTATACTATGTTGTTGTTGTTTGTTTATTTGCTTGGTTGGGTTTTTTGGTTTTTGGTTTTTGTTTTTGGTTTTTTTACTAATTTAAGAATTGTCTGGTTACTTTTATTCTCCAGGAACATGGAATTATTTTCTGCAGATATGCAGTAGTTGATTCTAAAACATTCTCAAGTCTGTTATCACGAAGGACTTAAAGATTTTTTTTAGCACTGTGACTTCCTATCAAGTATCTTTAAAGTTACCTTTAATTTTATTTCACTTACTTTTTATGAAGGGAAATGAAATAAGAGGCCTATGCTCTCGGCCCCCCCTCCGCCTCCTAATCCTTCCCCTTGGTGTTTTTCTCACCCTGCTAGCCCATCGCTCCTGCTCTTCCTGGTCTGAGTCTGGAAATACCATGTGTTTAAGTAAAATAAATCTAATGATAAGAAATGGAGAGAGGGATGGTGGGTATAGAAGGTGGTATAGTCTTCTTCATTTCTGGGTTTTATATTTGAAAGAAAGGGAGGAAGTGGCCTTCTATTACCTCAGTTTCCCTAACTCAGTCTTGGAGGCCAAACTACTTAGAAATAGTCACATAGATCCAGAGGTCTAGACACAGGGACACATCCTTTTGGCTCTGACACTCTTTTCTGGACCATTAAGGAACACCAGCAAGCTCCCAGAGGACATCCTTAAGGAGCCAAGGGCTGTAGGCCGAGACAGAACCTCATTTGCACATGGCATTTGACTGCTTTACAAAGAGCCTTCATTCCCATCCCCATTCAGTCCTCAGTAGCAGGGGTCCGCGGACTGGACTGGTACCGGTCTGTGGCCTGTTAGGAACTGGGCCGCACGGCAGGAGGCGAGTGGCAGGCAGGGGAGCGAAGCTTCATCTGTATTTGCAGCCGCTCCCCAGCACTAGCATCGCCGCCTCAGCTCCCCCTCAGACCATCAGGCATTAGATTCTCATCAGAGCACTGGGCCCTGATGCCAAAAAGGTTGAGAACTACTACTCTGTCACACAGGCTCTGTCACATAGGTGAGATTTCACCATCTCATAGATGTCCAGACATCAGGTAGGTTAAGCAACCGAGCCAAGCCTCGAAATCCATATTGATGACCTGAACTCAAATGCTCTTTCCACCTCAACACGGGTGGCATGAGGTGCGGTTAACAACTGGGCATCACACGTGGTATCACATCACCGGAGTCCTTTGAGTTCTTTGTCATGAAATGTGCTCGATAAGCGTTAAATTGTAAATGACCGAAATTCAAGGCTAACCAGAAAGCGGGGGACTGATTCACATTTGCTAAGCTCTGACATTCGTGGTAATCTGCAGAGGGAGGGAGACGAATAGGACACTGGATATAGAAATGTCTCAAACTCCTTCAAGCCAACAGGCTTTAGGGTTATGGGTTTCATGGGAAGCCAAATTGTTTCTGAAGTCAGGAGTGTGAGAAAAAGTCAGCTCTGAGTCTGGTTGGTCTGGGCCGGGAAGGAACCTCCCAGCCAGGCTTTCTTTCGACTTCTTACGCAACCTCATTTATAGTCTGAGCAAAGGAGGCGTAAATAAATAAATAATCATAGTAGTGATAATAATTCCTCCAACTGCCTGTCCTTATCACTTCTGTGCTTCTACAGAGACTAGAAGGGGGAGGATTCCAACACACAGCAAAACCCCAACGCCTCGTGGTAATATCAGTGTCGAGTACTTTATGACCAGGAAGGGGGATATGTAAGAAATGACCTCAGGGAAAACAGATTTAGGGCTGAACTAAGCACAAGATTTTGTTACAGAGGCACTCCGCCCCACTCACCCCCACCCATTTAAAAGAAAGTCTTTTCAGCTGCTTGCTTCCATCTTTGCCACCATGAGCTCCTCAGGGTGTACACGTGTCTGTCTCTGTCTCTGTCTCTGTCTCTGTCTGTCTCTCTCTCTCTCTCTCTCTCTCTCTCTCTCTCTCTCTCTCTTTCTCTAGCCTTTCAATTTCAATTTATACAATGGTGGTCATTTAAAGTCAGGATTGTAGAAATTAAACATTTCTTCTTAATGCAGCCATTACAGAGTCACAGGGGAAACTTTCTGTTATTTCCAACTGAGCACATCCTCTCCTCCTTCTGGAACTTCTGAGCAGCATCAGAGCCAGACTATGTGACCTCCAGACAATGTGACCTCCAGACTATGTGACCTCCAGAGGAGATAGAGAGGAGGGTTTGCTTTCTTTCCTTCATAGATCTTGATTGAGGCAGAACGAAAGAATTCCAGCAGAATAAAATATTATTTTTAAGTAGTTTAGAGTAAGGACTTTAAAAGCTTTTCATGGCCAAACATAATAAGGCTTTAGAATGAATCTTAAGAGGGACACAAATCCTCATGTCTTTCCATCAAAATCTGTTACTTCTGATTTCTAACAGTTATGTATTTCACAGTAGGTATTATCTCTCTTTAGCTCATTAGGGAGAGTGAAATCACAGAAAAATGATAATGGCGAAGTCAGATCCCTGTTATCAGAAATTTAACTGCTACTCTACTTGGACGATAGCAGCCAAATACTTGCATATGCTTTGCCCCCATTATCTCATTTCATAAAGTAGGAGCACCAGTTGCTCTGCTTTTTAGAACGATTAAATCGTACTGCACGGCAGTAAGAATTCCTCTGACAGGCACATGGAAGGACTGCACAGTTGAACCGCTCCAGACAATTTTGGGTGTTTGAGAGATGAAATGATAACTCTCTACCGCTGTGTGACTTCATAATATTCAAGGAATGCCCACATATTACCTAATTTGATTCTACGGACAGCGCTATAATGGAGGGGCGGTTCTATCCACGTCGTACAGAAAGATTGCAAAAGTGAAATCGTTTGCCTCGAGTTTCACAGCTAGTAATAGAAAAGTCGGTACCAGAATCTAAAGTGGAAAAACAAAATTAGATAGATCTGGCCTCCTACTGTTGGCCCGAGGGAATGTAGACAAGGGAAAGGCAAGTTGAGATGTGTCAGAATAATTTCATGATGCCTGTTTTTCAGGACCTGTTTTCAGCCTCATTCAGAGAGGGACATTGTCACAGATTTTTAGATTGGCACCCATCCCGCGCAAAATGCTCTTCATTGATTACACTTAATCCTGCTCCAACTCATACCACATTATAAAAGGCAGAGGTGTGTGGTGTGTGGAGGAGGGAGGCCAGTATGAGGCCAGTAGGTCTGCCATCGGAAGCCCTGGCTCCTTTCACACTGCACGCTGCACAACGCAAAGTCGTTTGCATTCCAGAAATCTTGCGCTTTTCCAGACTTCCAGAATCTCTCGGAACATCTTAGATCTGGGTTTCGTCTCAGGATCTGGAAGTCATACATCAAAAAGTCCTACATCGCACAGATTTTATTCACCGGAATAGGGAAAATTAAGTAAGAAAGCACTAAAAAAATACAGCCTGGAGAAGAGATATTGAAAAGCGGAGATCTTTATATAATCGCGAAGCCATTAAGCTTCAGGCAAATTCTTTTTGGGGAGACAAAGAAAAGAATTGGGTTTTAGTTTTTGCCTCCGAATGTAGCTGACAATTCCTGACTTCTGGCTTCTGCGTGGTGATTTTAGACTGCTAATATTAACATCCCTTCACTGATTATTCTTAATTAGACTTACTCCTGAGCCACTGTTAAATGCTAAAAATCTGCATCTTCACAATATTCTTCTGGAAGGCTGTGGCTTGTAGAAATGCAACGAGATTATTCTCCATTCCCACCCCTGCAGGTGCCACCGCTGCACGTTAAAACCTGCTCAACGACCCCAGCCGGCATCCCACCAATCCTGTGTGCCATCTGGGAAAGAAAATTAGACAAGAGAATTGAAAGCAAGTGAACATGGGATCATCTCTTGGTTTCTGTGTGTGAACACTGTGTTTCCTCATTGTGAGGCAGGCGTGGGTTTTTACGATGCCTCCGCCACCATCACCACCCTGTCCCCAGCTGCAGGATGACCCTTGATAGCACGAAGCAGTCAGCACGTAGCAGTCTCTGGCACTATGATTGGTTCAAAGATGGGCTCGGCATCTTACCTGACGCAAATCTAGTGAAGTTCAGGACTTCTTTCCTTAGGTTGCTGGAAAAGAGAATACACTTTTTTTTTTTAATCCTGTGGTGGATGGGTATAAGGCCGGGGCTGCTGCAGCCATTCTGTGACAGTAAGAGAAGCTGGCTTGGGTGAGCAGAGGAATGCAGAGCTGAAAGAATTAGAGAGAAACCAAGCTGGATCCCTGACCAAATTCTGCCAAACTATTGCTAGACTCTTCGTTTCTAAGCAAATACTTTCCCATTATGGTTCAGTACAATCTGAAGTGGGTTTTCTGTTAATCTAGAAACAAAAGCATCCTAACTGATGCGGTAATTACACAATTTAATTTTTTAAGTCCTAACAGAAGTATTCCAAAGTTGGTTACATTTCTAGAGCCAGACAGCCTCACTGCCACGAAAGGAAAGTTAAGTTCAGTCTTCCCTGCAGGAAAGGAACTCAAAGGCCGAAACTACGCAGGATCATATGTAAAACCACCACATCCATTTAACAGAGAAAATAAGAAAGGAAAAAGAAAAGAGCAGAGTCGGTCTCAGGGGCTCTGCGGGCCGTTCAGTCACGGGGGGCGGGGTGGGGGGGACAAAACCCGGCTTCCTCACTACACTTCACCGATTCTGCACCCTCATTTCCCTTCGACGGATGCTTTTCCTTCTCAAGGGGCCTTGGCAGTTTTGCCACTTTCCCCTCCCTTTCCCTAAGTCTTTCCTGTGTCTACCCCATTGCCTCTCAAGGAGCTGTCTGTTAGACTGAACTTGAACTTCAAGGTGGTTCTTGTTTCCTAGAAATTTTCAGATCCGAAAGAATAGCTAGAATAGCTATACGGTTCTCATGTCCGCCGTTGCCTCTAGATGTAATAAACAATTTTGGACAAACTACTGACCAGTGTCCTTCTGAGGCACTAAATAACCCTCGACAAAATTCAACCCTAATTCTTAATGCTCTTGTGTGTATACAAATAATCATTGCTTGGGTTTACCATTTCGGCAATCCTTAAAAGAGAGAAATAATCAAATATACTACCTTAAAATTTAGCCAATTACTAAAAAAAAAACTTAAGAGGACTGAGATAATACATGTAAAGCACTTAGAAAAAGCTTGATAATAACTCAAAAACTATCAGGCATAGTTGTAATTATTGCTAGGATTAAAATAAATACATAAAATATAATTGAAAAAGTTTCCTACAGACCGTTTAATTTGAGCAATTATCGTAAGCCTAAAATTTCACAGAAACAGATAATTCCACAATCACATTGTATTCAGATATTTTTAATATGAATTGAAAAATAAGTTCTAGACATTTTTGTCAACATTCCCCAAAATTTTAAGCTGAGTCAAAAGAATTTAAAGCTTTAAAATTTTATGTGGCTATTGTAGTCTCTGCATAAAAAAATGTCAGCATTTGCATTCCCAATTTGTCCCAGCTTTATTGAGATATAACTGACATGTAATATTGTGTAAGCTTAAGGTGTACGATATGATTCAGTACACATTTATGCTGTGAAATGTTTACCACAATAAGGTTAGTTAACATATTTTTATTTCACAATCATCCGCTGATGGACACCTAGTTGTTTCCATGTCGTGGCTATTGTGAATAATGCTGCAATAAGCGTGGGCGCTTGTCTCCCGATTTTCCATTTCGTGTTAATTGTACATCCACCAAGCAGCAAAACACCTCCAAAGATGTAAAGACTGTTCACATACCACAATGTGCGTGCTTACCAATGAACAAAGAAAAAAAATCCCTCCCCAAACCAAATTAATTCATCAAAAAAGAAAATCTCCAAACTGAGGAACACATTTGGCATCTGTTTATATTGCTTTCCCGGTTTCATTGATTATATCCCACAGTCGCTTCGGTGGGATTTTCAGACTCTGATTTTTGGTTAACAAATTAAAAGCTAATTTAGAAGCTGGCTCATAGCTTCCAAGGGAGCTTTTCCACAGCTTTCTGTAGCTGCTTCATCCCTTTTACATACCAGAAGAAAAAACTTTTTCTGCATAAAAATTTTCCAATAAGTTTTTAAAACCCCTCGTCGCATTAAAGCCTCATTAGAAGCCAGTGCCCACATTTTTCCTACCAGTGGGACAGACATCGGATTGGCTCACTCGGCGTCTATTCCGGCCTCCTCTTAGTGTGACTTTCTGGCCAGCAAAATCTCCAAAAGCCCAGCAGCCTTGCAGCCCGGGTCCCAGGTGTGATTCACCTTCCACTTGCTCAAGACTCAAATTTAAAAGCAAGTAAGTGGGAAGAGACGCCTTTATACCAACACAGCAGTCTGTGTATGAGTACGTCCCATGACTTAGCGGCATTCTCTACCAGACTCTTAGTGTTTCATATGATTTCTACTGAAAACTCACATCCTGGTTTTGCAAACAGAATGGAGGGATAACTAAGGAAAGAGAAAGTCTGGTGAACCATTTCTAGAGATCTAAATCCTATTTGTGAGATTTTGTCTAGTCTCTAAACAGCCTATGCAGTACCTACACAGGCTATCCAAGTGAAATGAGTATCATAGTTTAAAGCATTAACCATATGTTGATGACTCTTAAATTTATATCTCAAGCTCCAGCTTCCTGATGACCCCCAGATTCGTACATTGCCATGTCAGTGTCTAATAGCATCTCAAACGTAACAGGTCCAGAAAAAAAAAAAGAACTTGATATTTCCTGCCAAACCTGTTTCCAGTCTCCCCTGACTCAGTTAATGGCCAAAACATAGGAGTCATCTATCTGTGAGTCCTCGCTCCTTCGGTTGCATAAATTCAGCAGTGAATCCTGTGGGCTCTGCCCCTAATATATCCTGGATCCAGCCTCTCTCTTCCGTTTCCTTAGATAAGCCACCTCCATCCCAGACCGTAACAGTCATCCTACTGGTCTCCTTGCTCTACCCGTTCCCTTCCTCCTTAGTCCATTCTCCACAGAGCAGCCCGAGTGAGCATTCGAAAATAGAAATCGGATATCTTCTCCCAAATAAAACCCTCTAAGAGCTTCCACACATTGAATACAAAAGCCAAACTCCCTTTAGTGCCTCCAAGGCACGCCACAGGACCTGCCTTTGCCCCTCCCCAACACTGCCTCCTTCCACGTGCCCCTTCGTTCTCTCAGATGCAGACACACCGTCTTCTTGTCCTCAAACAGGCCAAGCATGAGTCAACTCAGGGTCTCTGCGCTTGTGTTTCCTTTGCTTGGAGCATCTTCCATCGAATCCTGCCCCACTGGCTCATTACCACCCAGGTTTTAGCTTAAAAGTTAATTCAAAGGACCCTTCCTTAACGACGCAATCTGAAATAGCACCCCCACTATCAAAGCAATTACTATCGAATCACCTCTTATTTTATTTATAGCTCTCATCACTTTCTAAAATGATGTTACTAATTTGTTTACTCATTATCTGTCCCTCACTATAAGGTAAGTTAGATAATAACAGAAAATGTCCTGCCTTATTCGTTACTGTATCTCCAGCACCTAGAAAAATGACAGTAATATTTGTTCAATGATAAAAAATTTTGCTTCATCCAATAGATCAAATGTTAATATTCTTAAATAAAATCCCTGAGCTCCTCTCTCACTTTCAATAAGAATGTCTTTCTCCCGTCCTCCGATTTTCTCCTGACATCTTCACAGAACCACAAGGAAGGCTCACTCTGTCTGAGCCCACCATCTTCTCAGAGAACCGGAAATAAGCCCGAGTAGCTAAGGAAGTCATCTCCCAACTTCTCCGCTTGTGCCCCCCAAAAGAATTCTGGGAAATAATATATCCCTTACTCACTGATGTCTAACTAGGTATCATCAGAAATCTTGAGAAAATTGAAATATTAACTTTATGACATCTATGCTAACAACAACATTCGATGGAAAGGTATTATGATGTTTAGAATTTTCTCTAAACCTTAAAGCTGCAGATATAGCTCATTTAGGAAACCATGTGTTGTACCCTCTGACTGGAAAAGGCAAACTTCATTGTCAAACCCATCAGCCAAATCAGACTTAGTTTCTATCAGGAAAATGTGCCTTCACCTTTCAATTCATACTTTTGTGTTAATACGCCCCTTCGCAACCTTCCTCCTTCTTAAATTGAATCCTAGGATATATGAGTAGATAAGTTTGTTGCCTGGATGAAATATATGCCTTTATGTTCAATACGTGTGACCAAAGCTCTCTTTGTTTACTCTTCTGGTCTCCCCTTCAGGAGCCATGTGTTTGGTCGTTAATAGGTAACAGAGGAAGTGAGATTGTTAGATGTAAATTGGCACCTCCCCTGCTCCCCACTCTACAGTATATCCGAACACAGACTCTCCCATGCTACTTCTAACACCCTACTTACCTTTCCGATAGACGACAGGAAAAGGCATGAAGTCCTACCATGGGCTTTCGGTGCCTTGTTTAAGTGTTGCTTTGTTTAATAACCCTAAAAATTTTTCACCCACAAAGCAGTGTTGAAATAAAGGGTATACTAAGGTTTTGCCTTGATTCTGAAAAGTAGGTACCTGACTGAGGGATGAGAAAGAACTAGAATAGCAATTCACCCTCAGCTCCAGGTACATTCTCGGGTAAATCTATTTTAGGAAAGAGTACACATGAATGCTAAAGAGCTGGAAAGTCATTCCCTCGAAAATATCAGTTGCTTCATTTCCCCTTGCAAAGTCTCCATGCACTCCCAGGGGTGTGAGTTCTCCGAGGTGAAGACAGCTGGGCCAAGAAGCCCCCCTGTTCCTTTTGGCTACCGTTGCTGTCATCACCACATAGTATTGCTCCTGACATGTGAAATCCAACTAGACTTTTGTCCCCTTGTTCACTGCTAGTTGATCTGGGGGAACACCATCCCAAAACATAAAAGTCTCCATAGTTTGCAATCTCTCTTCAAATTTTGATACAGGGGCCTGAACTTGGCACATCCAGCAATAAGAACAAGATTGAAAGAGCTCTGCCTGTGCAAAAGGCCCAGAATTTGTCTTAGTTCGCACAGAACCCAGGACTTCACAAATCAGTTACCTTGCCCTTGGGTGTCGTGCAAGTTCACACACACAACCAGCCATCTATTTTACCTCGGGTACACTTGCAGTGCCAAAATGGCCCTATTGGGATGGATTTACAAGAGCAACCATGTTCTCCTCAAGAGACCATCCCTACTCTCTATGTACATCTTGATATGAAACGTGGATAATGTCGCATTTGCTCAGATTACTCAACCAGTTCTTGTCCGCTCTCAGGGGTTCTTTTGGCGTAGAAAGTCCACCTTATTATACTACGTCTTTCTGTGCGGCCTATGGACTTATCTGAAGATGTGAGTTTCAATAGCCACTTCTTGATCCTGTCAGAATTTAGTTGAAAAACTTGTAGTTGTGAAATGATGTCTTACTGTGGTTTTAATTTGAGTTTCCCTGTTTACAAATGATACTGAGTATCTATTCATGTTTTTGGTCATTTGTTTGGAGTCACCAGGGATGCCTTTCAGACCTGTGGAATCCAAATTTATGGGAATGGGGGCTGAGAATCTACATTTTCCACCAGTGCCACAGGTTAGTGTTTCTCTTTGAGGAAATACCATATGTAAAAGAGAACACATAAATGCATACGGTTTGATAAATAATGATCCAATAGCTGTATGTCTACCACCCAGCTTAAAATATCAAACATTGCCAATGCGTTTGAATCCTCCGATGTACACTCGCTCCCTGATCACGCCCCTCTTCCATCTTCTCTTCCTCCTGAGGTTACCTCTTCCCTTAGTTTTCACCGTTCCCTTCCTTTAAAAAAATCACCGCATATACATGTCTCTCTAAAATATAATTTCTATAGTCTCATTTCGAAAATATAAGAAATTTATTATACAACAGGCATTCCTCCGTGGGTTGTTTTTCTCACTCAATATGTTTGCAGAATTCATCCACATTGATGTACACAGTCATAATTCATTGAATTTAACCGCTGTCTAGAACTCCATTTTTTAGAGAGCTATAATTTGCCATTTCTACTGATGAACATTTGGGTCATTTCTAGTTATGTTTTGTTTTGTGATTACGGAATAAAGCTGCGATGAACATTCCTGTAAGATTCTCCTGGTGCACATGTGCATGGGTGTTTTCAAGAGTGAGATTAGGCCAGAGGGGAGGGGTTGGGGCGGCTGGGAGAAAGGGGTGAAGGGTTAAAGAAATACAAATCAGTAGTCGATGGATGGTCATGGGGTTGGGGAGCACGGCATAGGGAATGCAGTCAGCAGTAATGTAATGGCTATGTGTAGAGCCAGACGGAAGATAGAGTAATCAGAGAGATCGTTTCATAAACTATATAAATGTCAACCAATGTACTGTATAATTGAAACTAATTACAAAAAAAAGTGGGATTCTTGGGACATTTGGATATGGACAGGTTTAAACCCGTTCAATTGTTTTCTTCTAAAGTGCTATATCAATTTATATTCTATTGAGCAAAGATGTGAGTTTCAATAGCCATTTCTTGATGCTGTCAAAATTTAATTGAAAAACTTGTAGTCGCGAAATGGTGTCTCACTGTGATTTTAATCTGCATTTCCCTGTTCACAAATGATAGCGAGCACCTATTCACATTTTTGGTCATTTGTTTCTTATTAATTGCATGTTCACATCTTTCACCCGTTTTTCATAAGCAAAGCATCTTTCATATTGATATGAATCTTCTGATTGATACTTAAATACTTAAATGTCTTCATTTATGGCTTGACTTTTGACTTCATGGTATATTTTGATAAAAAGAAGTTCTTGGTTTTAATGTAATTGAACTAATCAAACTTTATGATTTTTGCGTCCTGTTTTATAAATTCTTTCCTACCCTGAGATCATGTAGAATTATATTATGTCTTCTAAAATGTGAGGCTCTTATAAGGTTTTGCCTTTCACAGTTCAGTTCTTAGTCCAACCCTTGACCTGACCTGACTTGACTTGTGTGTGTGTGTGTGTGTGTGTGTGTGTGTGTGTGTGTGTGTGTGTGAGAAGATAAGGCCCAAGATTATTTTCTTTATAGATAACCTATTGTTCCAGTTCTATTTATTAAAAAGTCCATTCTTTCTCCAATGATCTGCAACACTACCTCTGTCATTGATTGAGTTTCTCTATAAGTGAGGATTTACTTCAGCTCTATTTGTCTATTTTCATGCCAATTCCATGCTGTCTTAATTACATAGCTTTATAACAAGTCTTGATATTTGTTAGGGCAAGTCAGTCACCTTATTTTTCTTCAGAAGTGACTTGCCTGTTCTTGACCCTTTGCTCTTCCAATATAGTTTAGATTCAGCTTATTCAATTCCACACCAAAAGTTGAAATTTTTATTAAAGTGCATTAAAGCTATAAACAAATTTGCAAGAAACCGACATCTTTACAATATTGTCTTCTCCTACATGAACGTGGTATATTTCTATTTAGGTCCCCTTAAATCTCTTTTAATACAATTTCATAGTTTTCTCAATAAGTAACTTGCATATCCTTTGTTATACTTTTGCTAAGTACCTTATATTTTTGTGGAGGGTATATTTTTACATAATATTTTATATATATTGATAACTTATAGAAATTCAAATGACTTTTTGAATTTTAATTATATATCGGTTCACCACGCTAAATTCTCTCACTAGTTATGTAACTGTAGATTTTTCAAAGTTTTATATGTGGTTATTTATATAATCTATGAAAATTGGCAATATTTTTCTTCTGTCCAGTTTCCCTACTATGTTCCCTGTTATGTTCTTATTGCATTAATTCTGTTGAATAGAAATGATGATCATAAGCTTTCTTCTCTTATTCTTGATTTCAAAGAAAAAAAACTTGGAGTCCTTTACTGCTGAGTATGTGTGCAGATTAGAAACATAATAGACCATCTCACTATTTTACATGTCTTTTACCTCTCATATTTTTGGTTTGCTAATTCTTCTTCAGCTGCATCTAATATGCTGTTTAACCTAACCATTAAGTTTTAAATTTTATTTACTGTATAATTCAATTCTAGAAGTTGTGTTTAGGTTATCTTTATAGACCCCGGTTTATTAGTCATATATCCCGTCTTTCATCTTATTAGAATATTAAATATATATGTTTACTCTATTTTAGGGGTTGGCTAATCATGGGCCACAGGCCAAATCCAGCCCTCCACCTGTTTTTGTAAATAATGTTTTGTTAAAACACACTCACACTCATTCATTTCATGCTGTCTTAGTTGCCTTCACCCCACAATGGCGGAATTGAGTACAGGCATATCTCAGAGATATTGCAGGTTGGGTTTCGGACCACCACTATAAAGTAAGTCATAATGTTTTTGCTGAGAAAGGTTCTTGCCTTCAATTTGTTTTAAAAGAAGAAGAAGAAGAGGAAGAGAAAAGGAAGAGGAAGAGGAAGCAGAAGCGGAAGAGGAGGAGGAGGAAGAGGAAGTAAGAAGGAAGGAAGGAGAAGAAAAGAAGAAAAAGGAGAAGAAGGAGGAGAAGAAAGAAGAAGGAGGAGGAGAAGGAAGAAGAAGAAGGAAGAAGAAGGAAGAAGAAGAAGAAATCTGTGAGGCACAATAAAACGAAACTCAGTAAAACGAGGTATGCCTGTAGTTGCTATAGAGATTGTACATCCTGCAAGCCTAAAATATTTACCATCTGGTCCTTTACAGAAAAACCTTTCCAACTCTTGCTCTATCTGATCATTCCAACATCAGTAGGCTATCCAGATCTTATTCACCCTTTGGTGGTTTCTACTAACTTTTGCTCATGGTGGTTCATTTCTGATGTGATTTATAATTTTTAATAGTGAGCTCATATTCGTTGGAACTTTACTTGTAGGAACTCTTTGAGGCTTGGTTTTAAGATAGATTCTTCCAGAAAGGATTTGCATTTGTTCTGCTAAGAACCAGGGGCAGTCATGTCACTGGTCAAGATTCCCCAGGAAAGAAACTCTGAAAAGAAGGTTTTCATGGAAGTACTTTATTGGGGAGTGCACGCACAAAAAAATTATCTAGAAGGAAAGGAAGTAGAGGAGAGAGAAAGACTTAAACTGAAACACAGTTACAGCAGATTTCACGGGGAACAGTGACACTGAGTTGGCCCTTCAGCAACCTTAGTGCCACCTCATAAATAGCGGTTGCACGTGGGCTGCCCCTGGGGAAGGGTCTTCATCTTGAATGGAGCATCTACCTTCATCTGAATACAATTTCTTAAGATGGACTCAGCCGTGAGCCATCAGCAGGGTACACTCTGCAGCTGAGAGAATGAAGTTTATAGATTCTTGGACCACATAGGTAGTTTGAATTTCATTCCTAACCCTACTAGATGAATTGCTTGTGGTTTTAAATTCTTAGTGATAACTATATTTTTTCTCTATCCAGAGTTGAATTTAAGACACAAATTTTCCTCCTGTCTCCTTTCACAAGGCATTTTTCTAGTTTTGTTTTCACTGAGATTGTTACTTTTAAGGCTTTCTGCAAGGGTCTTGGATTGGAATTCCCACCTTGCTCAGGCTCTGGGGCATTAGAAATTATCAGGATGCTCCACAGCCAGGGTAGCCACGGGCCTCAGTGTTAACTCATCTCAGCATTTTTGGCTTCTTAGGTTTAATCTTACTCGATTGCCTCCCTCCCCATGCATGTTAAAGCTACACTACACACAACATACATATTCCAGCATTGCTAAACGATTTATACTGGAAGGTGATTTCAGGAAATTTAACACAACAAATTATGCTGACAGATAGATTCCCGGGTGGATTTTATGCACATTCAAATTTTAAAACCACTAAACTTATATGCCAATGGCTGTCAGTCCACTGGGGCCCAAATCTTTAGTTTTAGTATCAAAGTCCTTCCATATTGTCCTCTCTGATCATCACAGCTAAATCTTTTTTATAAAACATCACATGGTACCTTATAGTACAATAATAATATAAGGCATTATTTATGCCTCATGTACCCAACTAGATTATACATCTTTGAAAGTTGTTCCCTTATGTTTTGAAACTCCTTTCCTTTTTTCCTCCTCACCAGGAGCTTGCTGTATCTGTTGATTGAATGGTTTGTTCTCCACTGTGATCTCAATTTTCTTAGATTGAGTCCTATTCTTAAATAATACAAGAAAGGACTAAATTGAAGCATCATATAATGATTTGAGGCAATATATTGCAAGTCCTTGAGACATAGTGAAGGTAAAGTCTTACTTTAAGAAACTGCTTTAATGGTAGGGTTAGACTTTATTGCTTTTTCTTCTCTGACTTGTGTTAATGGGAGAAGAGGAAATTCTCAAATTTTGCAATGGAAGTCAGTTTCAGAAATTTAAAAGATGATGCAATTTACAAAATACCAATTTCAGTTCAACTCAGCAGATATTTATTGATCATCCATTACGTGTGAGATACCATGGTAAGTATTCAACCACTTGAGAAAATTTCTGTTATAAAGTGAAATGCATCAGTAAGGATTGTGAGCATTGTATGTTTTTCTTTTCTCTGGTGTTAAAATAACAGCTGTGGGAACAAAAGAAAAAGAATAAAGTCATCATTTCTGCCTAACTTTAATCCAAGAGTAGAGTCTAAATCTTCGTGTCCTAAGCAAACTGCCACAGGAAGCTTCTTCATGTTCTGAGTATTTTATATTGCAACTATAAACCATGACCAGAGAGAGTAGAATCCATTTAGCACTCTAGAGTATTCTCTGCCAAGTGGTCTCTTATTTATTGCTTTTTAATGAAATTTTTCATGTCCATCAAAACATAATCTTTCAACAAAGGAGACGCATCTCTGAGATCCAAGCACTTTATAATATAGAATCTAGATACGAACAATATTTTTTCTAGATGGGATTACCTAATGAATTTCTTTGTGTTCAGGCGTGGAGTTTAAAATAAATGAGCATCCTATTATTAACTCTTCCATGAGATATAAGCTCTCAGAAAATCCAGCAAATATTTTAAATGGTCCTATTTTTCTTGAGACTATGAGATGAGTTTAGCTATTGAGCACCCTAAATCTTCCCTTCTGAAAATACACAAAGGTTTTTAAGTGGCCATCAGAATTAAGGGGGTGCTTTAGAGAAAGGTATTTGAGAAGGAAAGAAAGAATGCCAATGTGTTTTTTCACCTGTGAAGACATTAACAGTAAACATATTTGTTCTATTAGTATTCCTTATCTCATTCCTTAAAAATAGCTGAATTAAGTAAAAATTACTGTTATTGTGCAGAGTAGTTTTGATTACATGTAGAAGACAACCTGACTCAAACTGGCCAACACAATAAAAAAAATAAATTCTATTAATAACAAAGTCCAGAGGCAGGAGAAGCTTGAAGATTGGTTGATTCAACAAAACCAGTGAAGACCCAGGTTCTTCTGGTCTGTTTGCTCAACAGTCTTTCTGTCTGTCCACTCCCTTCGTAATTAATGGCTTCAGTGGCAAGCAAGGTTACACATTTCCTTATTTACATTCAATAAGAGAGTGAATCTTCTCCCCACCCCTGACCATGGATTAATAATTCTTCCCTTAAATCTGATTGAACCAATTCATAATGTATGTCCATCTGCGGACTAACAAAAGTTGCCAGGGATAGCTAAGCTCTACCTCATTCCTAATGTGGGGGTGGGGTGCATATCTGAGCTAATAGGTCCTGTTAGGGTTTAAGAAGGGGAAAAGGAATTTAGAGGGGCAGCTAAAAGCGGCCACCTCATCTGACACCTTGTGAAAGGCGACATTAGAAATCCTGATAAATTGTGTCTTTAGAAGTATTGCAAAATTGAACATGTGTAGCTTGTACCAATAGAGAGAACATCTATGCAGGACATTCTCTGAAACGATTACTTTTAATTTTATATAAAATGGCCTATATCCCCTACTGCTGTTATAGGAAATAATGAGGTCTTCTGATACATGTGTTTCTCAGATGCCAAAGTGCTGCCTGAGAAGGGAGGGAATAGCCAATCCCAAATCAAGAAACTGGTCAATAATGAGATTTAAATATCAATGAAAAGGTCAAGAAACAAAAACACCAGCAATAACAACAACAAAAAGGTTAATTATATCCATAATAAAATCATGTTTTTATTGTTTCTGATGCTCACAGTGAAACACACTTGGAGAAGCATCTACTTTTGGCTCTTTAAGTTCTAAAAGACAAGAAAAATATTTTCCTGTGGTGGTAATAATAGTAGCTACTGTACACGGAGAGGCTATAATAAGTTAGGCATTTCCCAGACAATATCTCATTGGGAATATGACTGCAAGCCCATCACAGGCAGGAACTGCTATACCCCTAGCACCTGTCACCATGACTGGCACATAATATAATTTTAATAAATGTGGCTGAATGAAATAAGTCTCACAAAAACCTTGAGCAACAATATATTGTGTTTTTTCCCCCAAAATTTAAGGATTAGGAATCATTGGTTCAAATGTTTCAGCAATTTGAACCAATGGGGGAGCCTAGATAAGAATCCAATCTTGCTCTCTTTTTTCCCTAAGTGAAGAAAAAAAAAAAGGATCAGGGAAGATAAATCCAATTATTGGGGGTAGGAATGAAAAACTGAAGTCTCTGAAGTTTAATCATGCTTAATACTAGTGCCTTTGCTAGGTTTAACAAGGCATGCTCCACATACATGAGATGACAAAAGTTTACTCTAAGGAAAGACAAGGAAGAATGGGGACTGTCCCCAAGCCAGACCCCTGGAAATGTCACTCATGCCTCAGGCACAAGATCATGGCACTAGAGGCCCTGCTCCCTGCTTGAGAATGTTGTTAAGGAAACTTGGCTGTCGCCTGTATCTATCGCCACCGCCCCTGGTATCACAAACACTTTTTTTTTTTTCCTTGATGTCTCAAGTGCAAACTCCCAAGGATGGGATCTGACTGGATCAGCTGTCAGACACTGTTCAGTAGAATGAGCCAGACTGGGAAGGATTCACTTGTCATTCCGCCCTAAAGTCCACTGGCTACCTTCAAGTTAGGTGTCAACATTAGATGTCGCAGGGGAACGAGTTACAATATACCAAACAAGGACACCATGAAGGGAGACTACGGACCAATCTTACATTCAGAGTCCACCTAGGACATCTGCTACAAGTAGTTTGATCCTACAGGAATCATATTCACTATCCCATGCGACAGATTAGAACATGAGAGAACACAAAGGACTGAGTTGGTGCGGTCAGGAGCCCTCAAAGTATAAATGCGGGACAAAGTGAAAAAATGCGAAAGATGTAAAAATGTAACAACACCAAGCATCTGTATAGCCCTTACTATGCTTCAGGCATTATTCTAAGCCCTTTACATGTACACTTGTTTAAGGCTCACAATAACCCACGAATTACGGTCCAGTTTCCCCAATCTATAGTCAGAAGGACTGAAGCACAGAGAAGTTAAAACCTTGTACAAGGTCACACAGTTGGTACCAGCAACTTGCCTCCAGGGTACAGTACATGCTTTTACTATCCTGTCATTTGTTTTAATATAGATACCTGAGCTTTGTGGAAAGAAAGAAAAAGATACTTCTAGATGCCAAACATTACTGGGGACAGGGAGGTAAGAAAAAAGCTGATGCCTCGAGGGCCCTCAAGCCTGAGGCTGGCATTCCAACACCTCTAATGGAAGAATGGGGGCTAGAAGCGAGTCTCTGTCTTCATAAAGCAGGGAGCCTTGAAGAGTCAAGAAAACTCCATGCCACAGCTGGGAAAAAAAAAAAATGAGGAAAGTCTTAGTCCACTGGGGATTTGGGGGGTCAAAGGTATGTACCTATGAAAGATGGATACCCCAGGCCTCTACCATGCATGGTGTGGGCTCCTAAGTTATACTCTCTTTTGCAATTTAAACAAAAAAAAACGGGCCTGGGCCCCTCAAGACAAGCTCTGAACCACTCCATAGAAACACTCACAACCCAGGACTCCCACAGAATAAACCAGAGTATATTGAGTGCCTCTTACATAGTTTAGACCTTAGTGAGAGATATAAGCATTAAACAAATAATTACAGGGAGTGCAATGAGGGTTATGATAGAAAATGCATAGGATATTGGGAGAATCTAGGAACAAAGTGACTAAAATCATCCAGATATCAAGGAGTAGCTCCCTAGGGACATAACCTGTAAACTGCAATCTTCAGGGTATGTGTTAGTTTCCTAGGGCCGTTCTAACAAAGTGCCACAGATTGGGTGACTTAAACCAAGTTGTTTCTCACAGTTCTGGTACTAGGTGTCTGAGAGCAAGGTGCCTGCAGGACTGGCTGCTTCTGAGGCATCTCTCCTTGGCTCGTAGATGGCTGTCTTGTCTTTCCCATGTCTTTCCATAGACCTCCCTTCTGCCTTCCTCCTCTTATCAAGATAACCAACCAGTCATGTAGGATTGGGCCTCCCCTAATGACCTCATTTTAACTTAATTACCTCTTCAGAGATACTATTTCCAAATACAGTCACAGTCTGAGATACCGTTAAGACTTCAATGTATGAATTTTGAAGAGAAACAACTCAGATATCCACACTTGGACACAGGCAACAAAAACCCACAACAAATAAAAAACAGAACAAAAAGTCGTAAGAATAAAACCACGCATATTAGATATTATAATGCATGTGAATAAGTAAAATTCTCCAGTGCAAAGTCAGTCTCTTATCGGATTTTAAAAAATTTAATCAGCATTATGATGTTGGAATCATAAGACATATCTTTGGGGGAAAAAACACATAAGAGACAGGGAAAACTGTGCCAGCCAAACAACAAAAAAGCAGAAGTGGCAATCTTATTGAGAAAAATGGAATTCAAAATAAAGAGCATTAAATGACCAAAGAAGGATTTTTATAAGGACCTTGTTTTGAATAAAAGTTTTTTCCATCCAGAAGATATAGTAGTCATAGCACATGTATAGCTACATATCATAAATACATGAATAAAAGTTTTTAAACTCAAAGATAAGTTGACAAATCCAAAGTTACGTTAGGTGCATTAAATAAAATTCTATCAAAAATCATCAAATTTAGTGGACAAAAAATAAGTACAGAGATCTAAATAACAATTCACCATGTTTAATATATATAGAATTTTTAACATTATTCAAAATAATTTTGATAAATAGGAACTAAAAACTGAAATCAGTCAACTATTATACCTAAATATTAACAAGAGTATCGCATATTAAAACGTGAATAACAAATTAGACCTAAAAAAAAATACAGAATTAATAGAGACAGAAATTAATGATATATATATATATATACACACACACACACACACACACACGCAAAAAGAAACAATTGATCAATAAAAACAAATGAAATTTTAAAAGATTTTGGAAAGTGATTACGTACTTTTTAAAAAAAATTAGAATACAAAAAAGTGACAAAGCTACAGATAAAGATAAGATGTCTTAAATTATAATATCTGCTAATAGTTTATATTAATATATTTTACATAAGTGAGTGGCTGATTTTCCAGGAAGTGTAAATTACCAAAATGACCTCCAAAAGCCAGGGGAAAAAAACCATATAGGCTAATATTCACAGAAGAATTAAGAAGATAGATATCAAACCCCCAAACCCCCCCGCCAAAAAAGAGGTCCTACCTTGAAAATCCCACATATTCTACAAGATAATCAGAAACATCATTTCTGTGTCATTAAAATTTTCAAAGCATATTACAAACATGTAAAATTTCCCAATTCCATGAAGCTAGCATAATGCTAATACCAAAATCATGCAAAGAATTCAAAAACAACATAATTTTGTTTCGATCTATAAAAAGTGTATTTAAAAAATTCTGTATGAA